>NC_089532.1:10455281-10758059 GCF_963924715.1 Thunnus thynnus
CTGTGAGTCAGGATTCACACACTGGATATGCGCCACAACTAAAGGAGCAGATTTGGACAGCCTGGACGAATTTCTTTGTATTCTCAACTACTTTATTTGACTTCAATTTGATTATTTGATGACTATGATGACAATGCGTCGTTCCTACGTGGTGCTTGTGACTTTTATAAAACTGTCTCCGTTCCGTCATACAGTATTTGTTTTCATGTTGGTTGTTGTTTATCCGTTTGTGTTTGGCTGAGTTTGAGCCCCGGCGCCCTCCCTATAGGACAGATGTTCACCGCCGCTGCTGTATCAATACGACCCTGCCTCTGACTCACCATCACATGCTGTCCGGTGCCACTCGTCTCCTGTTCCACTATTTTGTTTTTGTCTGACGCGCTGCTGGTGATGGGAACTTTGGGACTCTGCGCATGAAGAATCCTCGTTTTTTATTTTTTTCCAAAGTACTCTGCAGCTGCGGGCTCCCAGAAACAGAGAATGCAGGAGTTAAACTGTCTTTTAAGTTGTTGTATTTTTTTTTAGATAATAGATTTTGTGCTGTGTTTTTTCCTGCCTTTTTGATTGGACTGCATCTCCCCCATGAATTTCGGCTGGCGATGTGTAACTTACAAATATTAAGCATGTAATTTGTTTTGTAACTTGCACGCCTACTCTTCTTATGAACAAGTGGCACCAAACATTTAGGGACCACTTCAGCATGTGTGTTGCAGATGAAGTGGATAATTTGGATCGACCCTAAAATTGCTTCGTGTTCATATCAGAGTCTGGAGAGGACTATCTGTTCCCCGGAGAAACACAGACGTTTTTTTTTTTCTCAGATCAGAATTCTGACTTAGACTCTTTTCACCTTCATTGTGAACAGGGGTTCAGGTTGGTTGCTAAAGCGCGCAAGGATCTTGGTTTTACGCACGACTGCCAACCTTTAACATTACCTCCGCAACTCAAACAGTGATAATGGGAGGAGAGGGCAGCTCCAAGGGGCTTGAGGAGTCCCTGACTCGGGGTGCCTTTAACAGTCAGGGCCAGGCGCGGCCCCGTGAATAACCGCGCGGCGACAGCATGCCCTCTTGGCCCAATCTCTCGGAGTGCCTCTCCCATAACTGCAGCTGGGAGGAGACCCACAACTTCACAAGGAACAGTGACCTTGATCTCCCTCCTCTAAATTACTACTCAATCCCTCTCCTCACGGGCATCACCATCGCCTGTACACTGCTGTTTCTGGTCGGGGTGGTCGGGAACGTCATGACCATTTTGGTGGTCAGCAAGTACCGGGACATGCGCACCACCACCAACCTATACCTGTGCAGCATGGCAGTATCTGACCTGCTCATCTTCCTCTGTATGCCCCTGGACCTCTACCGCATGTGGAGGTACAGGCCCTGGCGCTTTGGGGACGCGCTCTGCAAGCTCTTTCAGTTCGTCTCCGAGTCATGCACCTACTCTACCATCCTGAGCATCACCGCGCTTTCAGTGGAGCGCTACCTGGCAATCTGCTTCCCGCTGCGCGCCAAGGCCCTCGTTACCAAAAGGCGGGTGCGCGCCCTCATTCTTCTACTCTGGACAGTGTCCCTGTTGAGCGCCGGACCTGTGTTTGTCATGGTAGGAGTGGAGCGGGACAGCATGGGACCGCCAGATTACATTTCTGAAATGAATGAGACTGGCTTCTTTCTGGAGGCCGGGGACACCAGGGAGTGTAAGATGACGCATTACGCCGTGGAGTCAGGTCTGATGGGGGCCATGGTGTGGCTGAGCTCTGTTTTTTTCTTCATGCCAGTGTTCTGTCTCACAGTGCTCTACAGTCTCATAGGCCGCCGTCTGTGGCAGAGACATAGGGAGACAAACATCAGCTCCCGAGTGGCTCACCGGGACAAGAGCAACAGACAGACCATAAAGATGTTGGGTAAGTTTGGAAAAGGCGCAAATTACGCACAGTGCACGAGGTGTCTCACTTAATTATTCAACATATGAAAGGGTGGACATCGACCACTGAATAAAGTCAAGGTTTTAACTCTATTTTAATTCCCTCCTAACAATTCCTCCTTCTCCTCTCCTTCCAGTGGTGGTGGTGTTGGCCTTCGTCCTGTGCTGGTTGCCGTTCCACGTTGGTCGCTACCTGCAGTTCCGTTCTCTGGACGCTCCGTCTCCTCTGCTGTCCTTGTTATCAGAGTACTGCAGCTTGGTGTCGGTAGTTCTTTTCTACCTGAGTGCCGCCATCAATCCCATCCTCTATAACACCATGTCCTGGAAATACCGCGGCGCAGCAGCGCGCCTCTTCGGCCTGACAGACAACCAGCTGCCAAGGGGCCGCACAGCAAGCACCGTGAAGGGAGACGGCTCCAACGGCTGGACGGAATCCACTGTCAGCTTCTAAACTTATGACTGTAAAAGTGTCTGGATATAACTATTGAAGTATTAGTCACAAGTTGAAAACGCTGACCTAAACGCCATTATTTCAGTCAGGCTGATAAAAACATTTGCTTTGTACATGTGAGCGCAGCTTTTGCCTTTACTTGACTTGGACTAAAAGGACCAGAAGAAGCTGCAAACTCCTATCAAAGAGACCCTTTTGATTTTTTTTTTTTTTTTTGCACAAATACATTTCTTGTTGGATCACATCAGCAAATTTCACCCACTATTCATACAACACACTCCGCATTGAAAAGCACATCTGGTGGAGTGCAAAATATACACTAGCCTGAAGTGCTTTCATCGATCCAAATGTGAACAACATACAGCACGGGTGCACGCCCCTATGCACGCACACATAGGCTAAATATTACTATTACTAACATCTGCAATTGCCTTATATTGTACTCATATTCTGGATGACAAAGAAAGCACTGTAGAACTTGTGGCACTGAGCTGTACTCCTTTAGAGAGGGGCAGAGGTGCAGTGTGTATATGTGTGTGTGTGTGTGTGTGTGTTTGTGTGTGTGTGTGTGTGTGTGTGTGTATGGGGGGGGTATCTGCATGTGTGTATTAATATTGTGTGCTAGGTGACATGGTTTTGGATGTGATTTATGTTATTTCTTGGAGAGAGTGTGAAAGTGCAAAAATACTATGTCACTTTTTTTTTTCTCATGCTGAATGCCCTGTACCTTGGAAATTTAAGTCCATGCTGTGTTGATGCTGCCAAGAAGGGCCATTTGAGTTGGTGGAAAGTCCCCAAAATGAAAATAATTAATATTCCTTGGTAGCCATGTAATCAATGTTGGTGTCTTGAGTTCATTGGAGCCACAAAGCAAATTGATTTCTTGGAATATTTTACAGAATGCAAACATTTCCAAGATATATATCATTATGTTTTGTAATTATATTGCGTTCTTGATAAATGATGTAAATTATTCAAGCAGCAGGCCTCTTACAACTGAAAAGAAAACTGAAAAAAAAAATCTATTCCTACATTCTCACTTAAACCATGCAGTGCATTCAAGCAGCATTAATTTGCTGCGTAGACAAAGAAAGCTGAAATCAACAGTTCAGTTGCCATAAATGCCTCAGCTTCCTGAGATCAATACTGTTCATTTTCATCACGACATGTTTCAGCCATCTCAGGTGTACTGATGTCAGGTACCTTGATACAACATACAGGGCCTTTTCAACAGCTGTGTGGGGAAATGTGCTAGTCTGTGGATTCCAATTGTACAGAACATGTAGCGGATTTGGCTTTTGTCACTTCATAATTTGCCAGATTTGACAAGACTTTGGTAATTAACAAAAACAATTTAGAAAGCTAGAATTGCATTTTTCATCTTCCACACATCCACAGCAGTCAACCTGGATTATTAGCTGTCATGTGGAATCACAGTCTTCTTTGGCACAAATTGTTCCCTACTTCCAAAACTGTTCAGTGTGAGCAAACACAGTGACTTCTTCAATGGCTAAATCAAACACGCACAATGTAAATTATATGATGTATGTTTTATTTATCTTGTTGATTGATTTGTTCAAAGTTTGCATTTTAAATTGACCGCACGGGTGCCCACTTGAAACTATTTTTCACAAGTGACTATAGTACATGATGGTGTGTGCACTGAAATAGAAATGTCCTAAATGTGCCAAAGGTGACAACCTTGTTAAAATGTCACAACAATATTCTACATAAGTTTTTGAAGTTGTCTTTAATTTAAATATCTATAAGATAATACAACTGGTGGGAAAAAAAATAGTGAGTTTTGTAGAGTGCATCATGCAGCATTATGGACAAAAAGAGGATCAGCGAGCTGTCTATAAGTGATGTTATGCTTGCTTTAACTTGTAAATAGAAGCTTTGTAATGCTACATGCTCAATGCTTTATACTCAGATGGTTTCAGCAGTCCAAATCACCATAGCAGCCTCCACTAATCTGCACTGGATTTTAAAAACATAGCCTCCTGGCTCTGAAGAATGTATCTCTGTTAACAAATGTTTCTGACTGCACATACTGATGTCATGGCATACTATTTATTAATCTCCAGGATGTATACTGATTAAAATAGTAAAAATTAATTTAATATTTTCTCTTTGTTGTTTTGTCTGTGAATATCATCTGTTGGGTAATGTATCTGTTAATGATAAAGTCTTGTAAAAGTAAAAAAAAAAAAAAAAAAAAAACAGGAAAAACTTACTTCCTCTTTTTGAACCTTTTTGTAAACAATATTTGTATTCTTCTTGCAAGATGGCACACATTTGACAGTCAAGTAGCTGTTCATCTCAGGCAGGTATTGAGATGTAATTTGCAACTAGATAGGTCTGTGAAACTAACAAACCACTTAAGGCTACCCTTACACTCACCCACACCAAACATCATCAAGTACACTGCTCAGAGTTGACTGAAAGATACATACTGCACCTTGATAAGGCCTGTAATTTCCTCTCCATATGATTCTACTTTGCCTTGTTATATAATGTTTCGTCTCTGCAGGGTGTAGTAGATTGTAATCTTAAACATAGAGGCACAGCAGTGTGTTCTCTGTCATCTCAGCTGGCGTTGTATTTATGTGGCCACAAGGCACAGCGCCACTCTGTCACCGTGGACAGCTTCAAAGCCAGCAGGCTCTGCTCTTAGATACCACACATGACTCAAAGGACCCCTCAGTCAACATGGTCAACCCAGGTACCTAATCAAAACACCTCATCAGGTAGAGTGCCTGCAAAACCTTCTGAGTACAAGATGTTCAGCAGTGATTTGCAAAAGAACAAATAATAATAAGCAAATGTGAGCCTACCTCACTAAGAACATTGAAAAGATGATAAAAATCCAAAAGAAGTGATGGAGGCAAAGTAAATGAATGAAGTAAAACCTAGGTTGGTGTCTCATAGAAGATCAGTAGTGGGTGGATGACACTGTGGATGCGGAGAAGAGGTGTGAAAGAACTGCAGGGATGAGGACGAGGTCCCTATTTAAAAAAAACGTGCAATGAAAATATACAAAAGGTGAAAGAAGAGAGGTGTAATCAATGAGTCAGACATCATGAGAGTTTATTTAGATGTGGGCTGTGGAGAGAGAGAATTACTATCAGATAAAGAGCAGCAGGGCGGGGTAGAACAAGAATTCACATCTATATCATTATCTGCCTTATGCCTCCATTTACCAGCTGGTACCAGTTAGGACAAGCTGGTGCCAGCCAACTGGTTCCGGCTGCCTGGCAGGCAATCACAGACATGCATGTACAGCTTAGAGCTTTATTTGGTGCATGAATTCAGTAATGTGCTGAAAATGTTCCACAGGGGTCTCACTCAGGCTATCTCAATACCAACACACAGTTTTTAGAGATTCTGTGGTGGCAGAAAATCCCAGAGGTGCTCTACTGGGTTCAGATCAGGACTATGTTTAGACACAGCTCTGTGAGGCACGGTGATGCTTTAAGCTTAATGCTAACGTCAGCATGCTAACATTCTCACAATGACATTGTTTAGCAGGTATGTTTACCGTGTTCGCCATCTTATTAGTTTAGCATGTTAGCATGCTAACATTTAGCCAATTAGCAGTAAGTATACAGCAGAGGCTGATGGGAATGTCAATAGTTTTGCAGGTATTTGGTGAAAAAATCTAAATTTTCACCTAGATGAAAAGTTACGGCATCATATATATATATATATATGTAGTCATCCCTACCTTACCATGCGTCTAGCATGAGTAGATCAAGGTCCGAGGTTCAGGTTTGGCAGGCTGTGTGTGAGGTGTTCTACACAACATTGAGCTATTAACTTGCAAACTTGAGCACCATTGTACTTCCATTACAAAACCAAAAAGTATGTTGGATTTCTTCTCCTTCAAATTCACTGCTGTTCTTGATATACTTTGTATATGTGTGTCACACTGTAATACTGTGTATGAAAATTACGGGAATTCGGCCGCTTCAAAGATGCCAGAATTGGTGCATCTGAAACCAATGATCCTACCACATTCAGACATCTGTGTTCAGTGATTCACACAGTGACAGTGCTTTATCTTTCAGCCTTATTCATTCAACATGCTATCTGGAACGGCAAGTTATTAAGTAGCAACTGCTGACAGTGCACTTCCCCAACAACAGGGGTTATATTACTGCTGTAATAAAGTTTAATTAAAAAAAGATAAAGTTGAGATAGTGTGAGGATGTTGTTTTGCTCTCACCTATTTCATAACTAAGATTCTACACCACTTTTAACAGACCTACTGTATGTACATGCACCACAAAACGACCAAGGATAACACAAAAGGTCAAGAGACTAATATTCCCCTAGGGTCCTCTGGTCGCTGCAGATTGAGAGGAAATGAGCGTGCAGTGAAGCAGTCTCTCACTGGTTGCCCTCAGGGACAGCAGGGAATAATGGTGTCTATGATTTACTCTTCTCAAGTATCTGGCTAAACATTATTGAGGCCGCTGGAGAGTAAATCTACAGCTGATACACCATGCATGGCTGACATACTTCCACACTGATAGTCCAGCTTAAATAAACACGTGCTGTACCTCTACATCCTTAAAACCTTGTGATAAAACATTAAAAATCCCCCTCCAGTCAAAAATGTGTTTTTCTTCTTGTTCCTACAGTTGAATGTTTGAGCTTCACTGTGTAGAATGATGTATGTACAGAGTCTGGCACTAGAAGGCTGTTTTCACATTGATCTGATGAAGCAGAAAAGTTTCTCTGTGCTCAGTGAAAATCCGATTTTAAGGGGTGGGCCTTTGAGCATGATTTGTGACATCACAAATAGTTTGGAAGCCAATCACAGTCCAGTATGCAACTTACACAAGTGTGATGTGGAAACTTGAAGCCTCCAGTGCACATACACTGAGAATGGAAACATCTTGTGTGCAATAGTTAAACTTCAGAAATGAAATATATTTGCATATTTATAGATTCTGGAATTGTAATGAGGGAGAAGGAGTAGATGTCATTTTAAGGATTTTAATGTGGTAAATTATACTTTTTTGTGGAAAACCATATCAGACACACATATTTGTTCCAAGCAGAGTATTTTTATGTTTTACTACATGTCTAGAGGGGATCTTTAACTGTCTCTTTACTTACTATGACCACACTACTGGTCAAAAGTTTTTGAACACCCTAATTTTTCCAGTTTTTATTGAAATTTAAGCAGTTAAAGTCCAGTGAATAACCTTAAATGATACAAAGATAAACGGTAAACTGCCTGAGGTACAAAAAAAAAAAGGTTTAGGTTACCAAAAACTGAAAAATGTAAATTTCAAAGTTATAAAAAGGCCTTTTTACCAAGAAAAACTCACAGCTTTTCTGCAGCAATGGAAGTAAATTAAACCTTGAAAGTTGATGTACACAATGCCAACAGGTGTCAACACTGTCAATATAAAAGCATGGATGAGGAAGTGTGATTGTCCAGAGCTCTTTTGCTGGATCCAGAGTTGGTGACTTGCACAGAGTGATTGGCACCAAAAGACCAAGAGGGCTACCACAGCACCAGAGCCATGCAATACCCACTGGTCTACATCTAGTTGGTCAGGGGTTCATCCTACAGCAAGATAATGACCCAAAACATACCACCAGGATATAGAGAACAAGGCAGTAGGCTTCGAATCATGAAGTGGCCAGCACAGTCTTCAGACTTAAAGCCCATTGACTTTGGGATGAACTGGACAGAAGGGTGAAAGAAAAGCAACCTACAAGGGGAATACATTTGTGGGAACTTCTGCAACAGTGTTGGGAAGAACTTTCTGTACAATATTTGATTTCCATTGTAGAAAGAATGCCATGAGTGTGTATGGCTGTTATGTCTGCGTCAAAAATTTAGATTAAATTTTGTTAAACAAAAAGGTGATTTTTTTTAAAATCTCAAATTGTTAATTTGTGCTCCACTTTAATTTCAAAGTACTGAGGCTTTAAAGTACATAAATTTCCATACAAAAAGGAAAAATTGACATGTTGTAAAACTTTTGATTGGTAGTATACATAAATAAGTTTCTGTAACATTTTAAATGTTGTCACCTTGAAGAATTACAACTGTTTGGAGCCATAAATCACATTATTAATTAAGATTACAATCATAATATTACAACTATTGATTATTACTCAGCATTGTTTACAACACTGCACAAAAGTGGCTCTGATGAGGGGCGAGTCATCATTCACCCTTTAAATCTTGAAGATAAAAATCAATAATGATTCTCAACAGTAAATGTCAGGGAACAAATTTTATAGTCTAATACAGACTCATGCATGGCTGATTGGTATCAGTGGCTATAATGCTATTTTGCTCAATACAGTATCTGTCCATTTAGTTATCAGGTGACAGTCTCCAATGTGTTTATCTGTAGAAAACTGATCCATACCAAACCACTATTGGGTTTATACCATGAATACACATGTTGTGAACTTAGTGTGGAACAGTGTATACATAAAGTATGTGGAAGTGCTGATGAGTAATGACACAAACAATAAAACATACACTTGTAATCAAAGTCAGAAAAAAAATTAAAACATTTATTGGGCATAAATATATTATATATACGCTACCGATACAGTTACGTCTTACATACATAGGGTAGTATTTGCAAAAATCTATACATTAAAATTGATATGGCAGTTTCTTTTATATAATGCATATGAAATTGTCTAACATTTACAATACAAGAAGAAATGCATGAATTTCTTTTTTTTTCAATTCGTAGACCATGACAACATTGGAATGTTTGTTTTTAAATTGTGAGGTAAAAATATGTTTCTTTTTTTGTCTCGCTTAAAAAATAGTTAAATACCTGTGAGTCTCGTTTGTCAAATCGCCAATCTCTCAGTCAAAATCTCTACTTACTGTAAAACGTACAAAACATAACAAAAAAAAAAAAAAAAAAAATGATCAGAAGGCACAGACGTGGGGTTGCTGGGCAAAAAAAAAAAAAAAAAAAAAAAAAAAAAGTCTCTCATTCTTGACATACCCGCCAAATGTGCAGGACCTGCAGGGTGGGTAGGTAGGGTGGGGGTAGGTAGGGAGGGGAGGTCTATAAAATCACCAGCATTTAAAAAAAACAAACAAAAAAAACCCAAAAACAACAAAGCACATAAAGGGAGTACCCTTCCCACAAACACACAGCCTTTTGGTTAACACTGTGTTAACCTCGGACTATTCGACACTAACATGACTGGTCTGACCTTGGCCAGACCTGCTCTCCCATTGGGTTGTTAAGGCTTGAAAAGGGGAATAAGGGGGGGCTGTGGGTGGGCAACATAACATCAGGGGTTTAAGGACAGGACACCTCACGCGTAACCTGTCGACTACATTGCAACAGGCTAGGTAGACACACCATGAGCACGTCTGAGAAAGGCACCGTGCTCCCTATGAACTGTACTTCCTTTGTTTGTTGTAGTTTGCATTCTGCAGGGAGCAGGGTGCCGTTTGAGAAGCACAGAACCATGCTCCAGTAATGCCAATGTCACAGTGACGCCAACGACAGAATAATGCCAATGAATGTAACAGACGGCGTTGGCAGTAGTGTTTGGAACAGAACGAAGGACTGCATGTCTCCTCTCACTCATATTAACCTCATCAAGACTAATGCTCGGCATAAAAAAAGTGCTTCAACTCTGTTAGTCATAATGTATTTACCATCTCATTCTATAGCTCTATAGATATCTCTGTATATCATCTCTTAGCAAAATACTGGATACAAAATACTCACTACTGCTATACCAGCACTAGCCTGAACAAGGAATCGACAATATTATTATTATCATCTGCCTGAAATCATTGTATGATTGTTTTGCCTTTTTTTCAGTGTGAAATCAGGTTGTGTTAAAAACTCTCCTCCGAAAGGGGCTACACATTTCAAAATGGCACATTTTGCTTTACAAAACAAAACAAAAATAATAAAAGATAATATGAAAAGAAGCATAATCACAGATCAAGTTAATGTTTTTTTTTTCCTTTTCAGAGAATAATAATAACAATAATAATAATCGTAATGCTGTGTCGTTACAGACGAACATCACAGAACCCTTTAGACAACTGGAAACGCAACAACTAGTGGACACGAGAAGCCTGCACTTTGGCAATAAAACAGTAAAAAGATATCAGAAGCTTCATTATAACACTAATCTGAAAAAAAAAAGCCAAAGGCAGCGACGTTTATCCCAATACAGATGACTTGAACTGACCCTAAGGCCTGGCTTTGCTACATGTCTCTCTAAGCATTACAAGAACTGCTCGGCTGTGCATGGCTGAGACAGGAGATGAAAAAAAACAAAACAAAAAAACAATACATAGGCATTTGGTTACATGTTTGAAACGGCATGATAACTGCAAGGCATGGACTGATGAGCTACAGGTTCCCAACAGCTGTAAGAGAAATACTTAAAGGGTTACTGAGATAAGGAATGCTGGCCTTAATCATACAATCTAACATACATCCATTAAAAAAAAAAATTAAAAAGAAAAAAAAAAAACATGCTACAAGGAAAAAAAATTAGTATATAACTACACTTGTCTCTTAATCTTTAAACAATAAATAAATGAAGATTGCACTGTAATTGGCATGTAAAGTACTGTATGCAAATATATAGTATAAATAAAACCTACAAAAGAACTCTACCTTAACTTTCCCATCGACTTTGGCAAAGGTATTTTGAGCTAGTAAACCACTTTGCTTACTGACACATACAGGAGCAAGGCACAGCATAGACAGAGGACAAGATACAGCATCAAAAAACAAAAGAAGAAGAGAAGGGAGGAAGACAGGGAGAAAAAGGAAGAGAGGCTAATATAATGACTGTGATGACAGCGATGGGGATGACAGGATTAGATCTCCCCTCTGTAAGGCCTTATCCCTGAGGTACGTTACAGGCTGCCAATCAGAGCTGAGCGGTGGGGCTAAACTACTGCCCCCGCCGCTCCTTAACCCCGTTTTCCCGCCCAATCCCTACTTCCCCACACCCCACCCGACAAAAGTGGACATGTCACTCGTTAATCATGCGGGTTTAGGGTGACTTCTTTGGATCATCAGGGTATGTATTGGGCTGTACCTTGGCTTTGTTTTCGGGTTGGGGTAAAGGGTTTCGGGAGTCAGGGGGGGAAGGTCAGGGGGTGTAACGCGTGTCAGAATGCCCTGTTCCGTTGAGTTGTGTTCTGTCAAAGGCTTGTTTGTTTAGTGAACATTAGTTCAAGTCCCCAGAGAACATGTCTGTCTGAGGAGAGACCACAGACTTGCTACTGCTCTGATTACATGTCAATAAAGCACCTTTTAATAGAGAGAGAGAGAAAAGAGGGAGGGAGAGAGAGAGTAGTGCATGGGCAGAGAGATGGGATGGATTGAAAGCAAGAGAGGAGCAGCCAGAGCAAAAGGTAATTACATATAATTATGGGCAGGAGAGGAGATAAGAAGAGAAGAGTCTTCAGATGTATCGATTCACAGACTAGCTGGAAGGAGAAACTACAGCTTCAGCAATGCTCTGGCTGGTGGCTGGCTAAATTGTAGAGGGGTAAAGCTCAAGCTAACTCCTAATGGCTTTCCTGGTTAACACACACAGACACACACACACAGCTCTGAGAAGGGCGGCTAGCTGGCAGGCTGTTAGCACCTCTGGGTCTGTGATGCTACGGGCATATAGCTACTAAAGCTAAAGATAAATAGGCTGGAGCAATAGTACTTGAGATGGTAGAATATGGAAGTGAGAGCCAGTCAAATGCTCAGGCCAGCCTTTTCCTGGCAAGTCGCAGCCAATCACGGTCCAAGCCCTGCTTCCTAAAGCCAGTTTATGCCCCATACAGTTAACATTCAAATACCTGCAAATGGTTCATATTCTAAATCGAGGCCAGCGCGTAAGGGCTCCTTCAACGGTAAGCACAAGCTGCTGAACTGACCTCAGAGCTGTTGTTTGTGAGCACCTAGAGTCAACTCCTCCCCTTTCACACCGTACTTCAGACCTTACATTGCCATCACTTATATTACATCACTTCTATAGCATCATAGATATTTGTTATAATATATATATATATATTTATTGTGTGTATATATATATTAGATTACTGGTTTTCCATTCTTTCTTAGTTATAATAAAATCACAGGATAGCAGCATCTTACACCACACATGGATTGCATCACTTTGGTAGCTGAATGAGTGAGTGATTGAATGTTAAAAGCTGAGCAGATATGTGATTGACTTCTTAGGAGGAAATGTTTGTTTCTCATTGTCATTGCATGAGTGTAATTGTACGTGTGTGCATACATATGTAAGTGTGTGTGTGTGCGTGTGTGTGTGTGTGTGTGTGTGTGTGTGTGCGCATCGTGTCTTTGTCAGTCTGTGTTTGTGTGTGAGAGCAGGTGCAGATTGTATGAATTGACTGACAGCCTGTAGAGTAGAAACAAATTGAATAATAACAGTATGAACGGCTAAAGCTTTGAAGGCCTACATTGGAATATGGCTGAATGAATAAAGACTGCAGCAAAAAATGCAAATTAAACATTGAAAAACAAAACAAAACAAAAAAGTAAGTCAATGACCGTCAAGAAATATACACTTTCTCTAATTGTATATGTTTTAAAAAGATACAAAATAAAAACATGCAAGTCAGTCTGAGGAGCAACTGCTTTGCTCACAGCTATTTTAAGGCTTGATTATCAGTTTTCTTTCCCAACCGAGGTACAGCTAAGACAAGGCTTCCCTCGACAGAAATCCTTAACAAATGAGACAGACAATGATACAAAGACAACAGAGACATAGAGAGAAATGAGACCAAACTGAGTGAAGGCAGAAGACAACAGGAACAAGGCAAGGAAAGCCTGATTCGATACTTTGATTAAAAAAAAAAACAAAACAAAAAAAAAACATACATAGCCTTAGAAGTATATCTCAAGTGTTTGTTTTGATTTCATTCGGTTCTTTCATAGACGTTTTTTAATAGTTTCTCTGTGATTTTGCTTTCTCTTTCTATCCTATAGTTAAAATTCCCTCACTTCATGAAGAAGTACTGTAACAAGCAGGCGATGAGGATGGAGAAGCCCGCGAACACGCACACAATCAGCGCCGCAAATCGCTCGTCGCTGGAGATCAGGCCCGCCCCTTTGCCCGTTTCCACGGCGCACAGCTCTCCTGACGATGCCGTCTCCTGGCGACGCAGCGTGAACAAGGAGGAGGGGCTCAGTGGTCCGCACAGTTCCTGGCACGTATCCTGGCAACGGCGGCAGGCGCCCACACGGAAACGATAATCTGTGTTGCCCTGGAGACCAGAGATTTGGAACACACCCTCCTCTCCCTTAAAAACCTATAACAGGAGAGAAAGATAGAAAGAATAAAGTTTTACAGCGAGGTTGTAAAGAAAAATTATAGTTTGTTTTTCTCATCAACAAACACACTTAAATCAATACTGTGCCATTGTTACATAAAGTGTGCAGGTTTTCATTCAAGAAAAACACAATGCCGGTTGATTTTACTGAAGGTGTGCTCATGAGTGAAATGTTACAATAGACAGCCTGCATACTTGTTTGGGTCACAGGAGAATATGATTGCTTGTTTTCATACAGCAGGTGCCCATTTACAGAGGGAACTGGGTCAAGTCCAATTTTGAGAAGACACATTTGACAGGGTGTCACGGCCATCTTAAAGTGAAAGGATCAGCACCCACTGTTTGAGCATCTTGAGAGAATCTTGTTCATAACAAACACGCTTGATGTTTGCGACACCTTGGCGACTGTGTCACGCTGCTGATTAAATTTCAGCTGTTATTTTCACCAGTTGTGTACTCAGTGCTGCTGAGGGTTTTATCTATTGCTATTTTTGATTTCGGAAGTAATACAGTTTTTCTTTGATTGCCTTCTCATCCTCTCTCTCTCATATGCAACCTATCTGTTTCTCTTGCTCTTTTATTTTAAATAAATTCCCATCCCACGTTTTACCCAGTTAGCAAAAGGGCAAATGCCTTCTTTGTGCGTGTGGTGAGGGTGAGCAAAATCTCTCCTGAACCAAAATATAGATGATATTTGATAAAAACATATTATGAGTACCTGGAAATGAATTGCATCTTGTAATGTGCTGTCCCATGACATTTAACTCATCCTCCTGTGCACCTACTGTTCTGGCTTCAAGGTGTAAATTATATTCAGAAAAGGGGACATAACTCCAGGCTGTACTTACAAATAAACAAATAAAGCTATACAAATAAACTTACCTTGAAAACCACTGCACTTAAAAACAGTGATTGAGCAATTGCAAGGTCAAACATGAGTTAATAAGACTCGTATCCTGTATCCTGGAGACTGTCTCATAAAACAACAGTTATATTATAATACGATGAAAGACGAAGGACCCGACACCAGTTTTAATCTCTTGACAGGTCACCTTCTTCATTCATTTTGTAACTGAAGAAGTACAAAAATCCACCCACTGCTGTAGTTTATTCTATTGGTTTTCAAATGTTTTTTTTTCTTTCTGTAAAGTTAATGGAATAGGCTTGTAGCTGATCAAGAGCAGAGAAATTGTTTTTCTGTGACAGCAGCAAAAACATTCTTATCATTCACCGAAAGTATTTCAAGGCCTGCAGTTGCACAGGAAAGTTATGTGTGTTTATGCAAAGATGAATTGATTTATAGTTTTAGTCTTTAGACTGACCTATTCTTTTTGCATTGGTGAATTTGGCAAAATAAACAGTAGATAGAGAAGACAAATATACAACTGAACGAATGCACTCACTGCTCTTGTTGTAGTGAAATTAAAAACACACAAAAACAGATTAAAAAAAGGTAAACCTACAAACATTTGAAAAGCAGCATTACAGATTTGTATTGACAGCCAATGTGTGTGCCGATAATCAAATAAGCAAACATGTATCAAAAATACCCATATGCCCGCACATATACGCACAGCTGCGGTTTTGTCTGCTGGTGAGCATCAACAGTTCTTCCCTCCAACCATTCAGTAATTCAATAACAGGGAGTAAAACAGCTCCGAAGACAAATGTCTGTTTGTCTGCAGTCTACAAGTCAGCTCATTGCTCCATGCCAGCCACCCAATCCCATATTTCTAAGTGCAATCAGAGTCTTTTTCAGTTGTTTCTGTGCTTTATTAGAAATCCTTCAATACCATTCAATAAATACTACTGGCACTGCAGATAACGTCCAATTTCAGAATGCTGTATCTCTTAGCGCAGGAAAACAGGGTGTCTGAGAGTGTGTATGTGTGTGAGAGAGGGAGTGTGTGTGTTTGATTTTTGCATGCGCAAATTTGTGTCTATGTATGCGTGTGTATGCGGGTTGCTGAGGGTGCAAACTGAACTTTCTGCTCCTCAGGGAGATTAAATATCTTCCCAGTTGTCATATACACTTCCACAACATTAAGAATGAACCAAATAATTCAAGTGGAGCTCTGGACTAGAGAGACACACCAGAACTCTCAACACTATCCTTACATAACCTCTGTGTGTGTGTGTGTGTGTGTGTGTGCGAAACCCACCTGTTTGTACTCTGACTCGCGTCCCACCAGTACCTGTAGCACGTAGCTCACAGGATCCCCTCTCATTGGTGGGATTGTCTCCCATGTGATCTCACACATATTTCCCTCCAGCTGGTGCACTCTGGGAGCTGTCAGGCAAAAAAAAAAAAAAAAAAAAAAAATGGGATCAGGTCATGATATCAATCACATGGCAGGATTTCATACACAAAAAAAGTAATAGAATATCAAACAAATATTTGGATTTTCCATATTTGGCCTCACTAAAAATAAATCAAACCTCTCTCACAAACACACAGAAGCGCGGAAATAGACTGAAGTCCGAGTCCAACAACAACAGTTAACCACTTATGAATGATTTAATACAAACATCCATCTCTCTACTAGAAACTAGTGCTTCATATCAGCACTAATGGTTACTGTTAATGGCTGTTAGTGTCAGGCTGTTTAAACTGTGTAGCTATTGCACATTATCCAGGATGTAAGCCACAACAACGAAATTAGATTAGTCATGTGCAATAATTTTGTTTTTCAGCGCTGATAATTGTTTTGCAAAGCAATAATATCCTGGGGGGATAAGGTCATTTAATATAATAACAACATAGCAACAATACTCCAATACTGCATTAATTACGATGCTATGAACAGCATAGCTTTTCTTAAAAAGTTACGGCGACCAGGGACCTATTCATTGATTTGCCTCATCTCCCGTGTTTTATTGTTCTGAATGAATGCTGCTTTGCGGAACGTTTCAGACAGCACACATGTAGTTCTAGCAGTTTTACAGAAGTAGTTTAGACCCTTGAGGCTGTTATTTACCTGTTTATTGATACTTCAATGCTGTGTTGCACATTTACAGCTTCGCAGTCATACCCAGAATCCTCCCTGGTTTTATCACCTGAGAGGATACTATTTACTGTGATTATGGTGGCTATATAAGCAACTGCCTCTTACTTTACAGCAAGGATCACATACTGGTGGCAATAATCAATGCTACAGTAAAGCTGTCATCTCGAACAACCAAACAGAAACAGATATATTGCAGTATAGCACTTATTTAGGGCCATTCGCTGTAACCCTTATATGCTGGAGCTAATTGCAAACTTGGTTATATGTGGAGATTTATGCATCACTGAATTAAAACCAACCAGTTTATACATTACAAGTTATGACATTTCTTAAGTTTTAATGGTGCAACATAATTTTGTCAATTGCTAGTTTGAAACTAGTGAGTAGTTACTAAGAACAAAGGGCAAAAGATGGATTTGCGAACAGAAAGTGTAACCCAATACAGGATTAAAGCAGTGACGTCATTCCCCTACGTTTCATCACGGACCAAAACACACGCAAACACGGACTTTGCTAAGTTCAGTTTACCTTTGAGGGCAGGGGGTACAGACTTGGTGGTGCAGAAGGTGTGTGTGTCAGAGAATGGACCCTCCCCAGCATCACTGATGGCCTGTATTCTGAAACTGTAGCTGCTGGACTCAGTCAATCGCTGCACTTTGTAGGTGTGGCTGGGACCGCGGTAGATCGTCACAAACCTGGAAAGACAGGGAGAGAGGCGATGAGTCACAAATCTAGAGAGAAATCTAACAATGAGAATGAGGGATGGAAGAGAGAAAGAGGGAGTGGGGTTGGGAGGGACCGCATGACAAAGCCTAGACAGAAGACCCTTTATACAGAGATCCTGCAATATTGCTGTAAAGAAGACCCGTCATCATGGCGGCTTTGTTTTTTTACCCTGAAACCAAACAAAGCCGTCATAATGCTGCCCCTGTGTGCGATTTTGGATAGCAAGCTGGTGTTCCGAAATCAGAGGCGTGACATGTAACACAACAGCGTCGGCGTCTAGTGTGTGAACTCCCGCCACGCTGGCTGTCCCTTTTACACAGACGTCGATCCGGCAATGTGACTACCTCTGCTCCCAGCTTAACGGCAGAACAACAACGCCCACCCATTCCATGTTCATACCTTTTAAACAGGACGGCGAGGCGGAATAACGGCACAACATTCCCGCCTTGAACAGGCTGTGTAAAAGGGACTAAAGAGAAAGGGCAAGTCAGAGATAAAGGAGAGGGTGAAGAGTGAGGTGAAGCTGAGAGAACGGAGTGATGGTGCAATGAATTGATTAGAGGAAGGGACAGATAAGGTGATAGAACTCACAGTTAATAACTTTGACAGAAAGAGCAGTGAAGATTGAGGCATCAATACTTGGATTGCAATTATCACATAACTAGTTGTGGGGACCGATTCAGACCACGTTCATTGATTGAAGTGATGCACTTTTCCTCGACTTCCAATGGTTCATTAAAGGAATAAATACTAGTTAACTGTGTAAACTGTTCTTAGTGGTGCCTGACATGGCTGGGCTAACCACATATAAATAAATTACAGCTTTTATTTAAAAAAAAAAAAACAAAATTTGTTACTTCACATATTGGTCTGTGTTTAACCACTAATGTGCTTATTCACTTCAGTAAGACTTTACTGCATCAACATAGTTTTAGCATATGCCAACTTGAGGTAGGCTTAATTTGAGAAATAAGTAGTAGACCTTGAAAAGAGACAGGAATGTTGACAGGAAAAGAGAAGGGTGCATCTTAAGAAAAGATAGTGGTTGGATTTATGAATAGACAGGACGACTACTGACAGGCCATAGTCACAAATCTGATGAAAACGAGTGCCAAAAGTTTCTGGCTGGCTGACTGGCTGGCTGGCTAGATGGACAGATTGATGGACTGAAGGAGGGATGATAAGTGAGCGAATGAGTGAGTCAGGGAGAAATGGGAATTTGAGCAGAAAAAGGGGGTTATTTATCTCAACGCAATAAGGTAAAAGGTCTGGGCTTGGAAGGAACAGAAAGACAAAGGTGATGGTGTGAGTGAAAAGATAGGAGGCAGACAGTGATGAAGGAAGAAAGTCAAAAGAATATGAAGGAGAGGAGAAATAAAGGAGGGAAAGAGTTGACTGGTAATTACAAGAGTGGAGACGATGATGAAAGATCTGCTGTGAGAGTACAGAGGAGAGAGAATGAAGAGATGAGAGGTCATGGTTTAGTAGAGGGCTATAACTCCTGATGAGCTCTTCATGTAGCTGCACCGCAGAGAAGCGATGTGTTTCTCAGGCTGATATATGGTGCTGTTAATTGTTTGCCTCGCTGCTGGCCCTTAAAGTTCACACACACACACACAAACACCCAGAACCAAGTCTCTCCCCTAGTTTACACTACGTTAGCTCTCAGCTAACAAACACAAAGCCGAAAGCGAGCAATATTCATATCTGCATGTATACAGTAAACACATTAACTTTTTCATCGTCATGAGTTATGACCCCTTCTCATTTGGACAGAGCTGAATGGTGGAGTATAAAAACAATTAATACTCAGCACTGTCACCAGGACACAGTTAATGAGATGAACTGCAGCCTTGGTCCAGAGCCAAACAGCCAACCAATTAACCGAACAAGGACCAGAAGAGGGCAGAGAAGGAGAGGTTAGACGCAGATAGGGAGTCTTCTGTACTTATTCAGAGGAATGCAAATGTTGGATTTTTTTTTTTTTAATACAGATATCATACATCAGAATTTTATTTATTTTGTTTGATTCTCAGGTTTGCCTGTTGTCCTGTAACTGTGAGGCTTGTAACAGATGCAGACATTTTCAAACATCGCTTTGTCAGTACCTTTCCTTCATTTTTAAACACAACGCTGTTTCTAAAAGCCTGCCATGATTCACCTCACATAGAAAAGCTAACATTTGTTTTGGCATTACATTATCAAACATCTTTGTCTAGCTTTTTCTTTTCAAAAGCAGTTAGAACCTTGGAAGCTTTCCCAGAGGAAAGCGTGATTATCAGACTGTTGCCTCAATATAACAAATTTCATTAAATATCCAAAGGGGAAATCTGTGTCTGTAAACCATTTCAAAAGTTTCTAGAAATCCACAGAAAGTTGACTGATAACTTTGTCCTTACAACATTGATTAGTAAGTAACTTAACAGCATATGATACCCAAAATAAATGATCACATCCACATTATTAACAATAATGATTGTCATTAATAAGGAAATCATCATAAAATTTGCACAATATAAATAATTTTGTTATTGGTTCCAACATAGTAAAATAAATAGTTAAGTAAATATAATTTTAAGCAATTATTGCCTGATATCTATGTACCATGCATGGGTACGTAATAATAAGGTTAGTGTTAAAGACAAAGAATGATGACAACTTGTTTTTAAGGTGGCTGAATTGCTGGCTGGCTGGCTGGCTGAGTGGAAAAACGGATTGAGTGCATAAAGAAAGAAACAGCAAGGATGGAGTCATAGAGAAATGAGGAACATGGATGGATGGATAGATAAACGAATGGGTGGGCAGACTGGGTAAATACATATGGATAGAGAGATGGATGGGTAGATAAAAAGATGGAAGAATTTAAGGGGCTTAAGGACACAAAAAGAGATGGAAAATGGAAGAAAGGGTGGAAGACGTAGTGATGGACATGTGGATGGATAATTCTCATGAAGGAAAGCACTCAAGACTTTCCCCTAGTGCCTGTCATTCAATGTAAACTCGTCTTAAAAATGCTTTGCATCAGAAGGTTGCCGCCTTCGTAGCCTGCGCTACCAGTGTTGCCATGGTGCCCTTACACTCCAAATACCCCTGCCAGAATGCATCCTGGGTAATATGGATGAGGGGAGAGTGAAATGAGAAAAATCAAACAAACTCGGCAAGCGTTTAAAGGGCAACAACAGAGTGAGGATAACAAGTAAAAATGAAAGAGCTGTGTGCGAGGGAGGACAGAATATGAGCAACAAGTCTGCATACAGGGAGATAAGACTGGAAAAATAAGGTGTGGGAGAAAGAGGGACAGAGAGGGAGAAGGGAGGAAAGTTAAAAAAAAAGGGCATTCGGTATTTTGAACCTGTGGATACAGCTCCCTTTATCTTCTAATACAGGCGGATGGGAGAAAACAAAGAGGGTAAAAGATGAGGTTGGAGGAGAAGGAATTTATTAAAGGGGGTGTTCATTTTTCTAGAGGTCTTCCAGAGGTGAAGTCACCTCTCTTACAAGAAAATTAGATAAATAAACATGAATTAGATTGGCCAGAGACAAAGAAAGTGAGACAGCGAGAGACACGGGCCGAAAGAGACGGCGACAGTCAAAGACAAAAACATAAATAGTAAGTGTATTTGGTTAAAAATGACACTGATTAAATTTATTGCCAAATCAGAAATTACATTTGCAAAATTGCAGTCGGCTATTTGATATGTTTGTTTACAAAGCAATATATTTTCAAGACTTCCATACTTCTTATTTCAAAGTGCCCTTCCAAGCTCTCTCGATACATTATGATTAGCAGTGAAGCAAGTGGTTGCCACAGTGATTTAACCAATTATATAAATTACTGCTAATTCTTTTTAATAAAGTGTGATTAGAGAGCACAAGGAGGAGTAGCATAGGAGGAGGCGTCCTGGCTGGAAGTATGGTGAAACAGCGCGAGCCGTTCATCTGTTAATAACCCTTCACACACAAAAGGTGGTGCACCGCCAATGCACCCACTAATGCAGCCGCTTGCACACCTAAACGTCCCGTCATAACCGCCAGTAGCTGCAAGTAATGAATCCTAAGCAAAGGCGATTAGGTTGAAACGGTCAGGAATCACACATTCATTATTCAGTCAATTATATTCGACGGATGGTTTCCTTGTGGAGGAAATGATGGAGATGGAGAGGAGAGTGCAAAAATGTTTGTGTGGAGATGTTGCTATTTATATTTGTATGTATTTTATTTATACCAAACAAATTATCTGTATTAGTATCTGAATGAATCTGAAAATGGGTATTCCTAAAGTGCGGGTCTTACAAAAGTGTTAAAAATCCACCTAGTTCATTTCCCCCTTATCCACTGCCATTGCTTAACCTGAGCATTGTTTATACGATTACTAAATAATCACCAAGTGTAATAACCATTGTAAATACAGCCATAAATATATGTTGTCAACTGTGTGTGACTATGAATAATATATGAGCAATAGAGACATTAATTATGAACTGAATTTCCTCAATATAACTTCCATATAACTTAGTTCCAACCCCTTGAACATACGTGAACTTTGATAGCAAAATGTCAACTTTTTGGTATATATTCTGGTATTGATAAAAATGAAAAAACACCTCCTTGACAGGAAAAGATACTGTGCTGTGGAGGATTCCTACTTAAAGTTTTCAATGTTGTAACATTGAGTGTACTGCAATGTGAAAAAGCAAGCCTCGATTCACTCTCAGGTGAATCAACCACTCCTAAAAGTCTATTATCAGAGGAATCCATAAGTGAACAAGAAGAAAAGAAAGTAGAACTGGCCAAACTAATGATAAATTACAGACGAATTTCAGTCTATTATTGAACCAAACAAAAAGCCACTGAGGGACACAAAAGATTGGGATTATCCAATAAAATATGCCATAATCAGAGGAAAGAAAGAAATAAGTACGGTATTTTCTGCAATTCTGAGCAAGTTGTAGCACTTGCTCATATTAACCACAAATACCAGGATTCCCAAAATACCATCTGAAACCGACACAGTGTTTGCAGCCGTACTGTATGCATACATACACAAAAGCATTCAAACGTGGTCATAAAAACACAAAAACACACAGACTAGCATACTGCCAGACTAATCATGGTGTCAATTAGAAGAGAGTAAATAAAATTCTCTCAACTGTGAAAGCTGTTTTCATTTGGCTGGCAGGGAGTGTGTTTGTGCTTACGTGCATAGATCTGTGTTTGTTTGGATCTGTGTGCGTGTGTGTCGGTGAGGTTAACAGATCATAGCCTGCCGGATAGGGCCCCATCTGTTGCCTGCTGCACTCTGGCCCATTCCAGGGGTGCCAAGGTATCTTGGTGCCAACTTGATGCCAGCCAAGCCTTAATTCAAACATGGATAGCTGGCTAACCAGAATGAAAGAGGGATGGATGGAGGGGAGAAAGCGAGACAATCTGACAGGTGGGCAGACAGGAAAGCCGATAAAAGTGGCCATTCAGTTTCCTGCGTCTTTGTGCATCCCTCGCTCAGCCCAACTCTTTGCTATTTAAACCACAATATATTAAAGATTTTTCTTAGCTCTACCATTAATAAAAATGCCCTCCTCTTGCTCTCTTTCCAATCGTGTGGCTAATTCCTGTCAGTGATCATGTTCTGCCCATTTGCCTCCTCCTCTGTCTGTTAATTCTGTCTCCCTGTTTCTCTCTATGTCACTCCTGCCTGAGCAGTCAGTTAAATGGAGGGTTGATTGTTGGAGGCTGTATCCAGGCTGGCTCCAGATGCCCTCAACGTGACTACTCCATGGTACATCTGGTTACTGCACACACACAAAAAAAACCCCCACACACACATGCAAGCACACAGATCTACACACGATCTTCTAATCATGCATGAATGCACACACACTCCCTCACCCTCACTCAAGCCGCTCATGTTCTTCTGTTTGTGTGTGTCTGTGGTTTGTGTGTAGTATTGACCTCCTGGGCCCTGATTTGCTGTACTAACCACCTGCAGGTTGAGAAGTCTTAGAAACGTGTTGTGCAAGGTGGCCTAGAGGTTGTAAGAGCACATTTTCTGAAGGGATCATCACAGTTTTTGAGTATCATGTCATAGCTGAGGTTCGATATATAAAATACCCATTAATTTTTGTCTCTACAGAAGTGCATACAATGTTGATGAGTGCCTCTGGTGACCAAAAATGACAATGACAAAGCAATCATATAGACAAAAGTTCATGTTAAAAATATTTTGTGTGTTGCATTTGTACTGGTTCTTTTCACCTGCATACATTGTGTTTCTACAAAGACAACATTAAAAGAGATCAGGGTTGGATATGGCTACTTATGTTGATAATAAACAATGTAAGTTGTTTCAGTTAAATACTAGTATTTATTGACTTTTAGAGTAAAAAGTTCATAAACTATGTAAAACAATAACCAATACTAATTCATGTTTTATAAATTAATGATTCAGAGAAAGCTGCAATTCAAAACTACATGAGTCATGAATGAGTCATTTAATACTTTGTTTTAGACATGAAGAGTTTAATGAAGTTTAGTGAGGAGTTTACTCTAATGTCATACATTAAAATGGCATGATGTCTAATGATAAATGCAGTTTAACTGCATTAAATATTACATGATTATTCTATGTGATTTTCCATGCATTTGCTATGTTGTGATCTATATTGTTATCTCAAAAACCATCGTATTAATATCATGATATTGTTTTCGACCATACCACTCAGCACTAATGTACTGTTAGTACAGCTTGTTCTCATGGAGTGTTGCTTTTTCCATTTTGTGCACATTTTACCACACACTGTTGAGCAAACAGTGCAAAGAGAGGCACTTCTGATAACCACTTACAAGTGAACTATGTACCTTTCAGCCACAATGCAGCCATATCAAGTGTTAGTATATACCTAGTGTATAGAACGAAGTATAGGGTGTAGTGTATATAAAGGACTGAGAAGCTGCAGTGAATGACCCAAAACTACATAAAACTACATAGTATCATTGGTGGTATTCAGATCCTTTACTTTTTTTACTTTTTTAGTGAAATATCAGATCATTTGAACATTTATCAAAATTAAACCATGTGAGAAGTTTAGAGGGAAAAATCACTATTTGGTGGAGCTGTTAACAACTCATAGACATCTGAAGTGTGACCCCGACTACACACTGCTCTTAAGATATCAAAAGCCGAAAAGGTTGGAAACCACTGGTTGAATCTTTAACAATGTGTTGTATGTTAAAAGCTTGCTATATTATCCATTGTGTCAAATCTTGATCTGAAAAGTATCTAAAGCTGTAAATTAAATGTAGTGGAGTAGAAAGTACAATATTTCCCCCTGAAATGTAGTGGAGTGGAAGCATAAAGTAGCATAAAATGGAAATACAAGTACAAGTACCTTAAAATTGTACTTCAGTACAGTACTTGAGTAAATGTACTTTTCAGCATTGTATAGTATACATGATGTGGTGTACAGTTTGAACAAAACTTGGGGTTCCTGTCTTTCTTAAATATGGTATAAATGCCAGTTT
This sequence comes from Thunnus thynnus, assembly GCF_963924715.1. Classification (NCBI taxonomy): domain Eukaryota; kingdom Metazoa; phylum Chordata; class Actinopteri; order Scombriformes; family Scombridae; genus Thunnus; species Thunnus thynnus. The sequence continues at coordinate 10,480,252 of NC_089532.1, forward strand.
TAAAGATTTTAGTGAGTTTTCATTGTCATATGTATACTGTATGTTTTGATGCTTGAAATGTTATCTTTCCCCTGCCATGTACACATGGTCTGAAATAAAGAAAACTGAGTGAATTATTTGTACTGCTTCTCACTATAACCATGAGGTAACCAGTGACGTAAGAGGGTTATAGAGCGGTGTGTGTTTACTCCACCTGTGGTTTTTGTCCTCCATCTGTAGTGTGTAGACCATGTCGTCGGCGAGCAGGGCACGCGTGTGTGTGTTGCTGGCATTTTCACCCCACTTCAGTTTCAGGCTTTGAGGGCCGGCCGCCGAACATTCGAGAGGGGGCGGGGCCGGAGGGAGGGGGCGTGTCCTCACCAGCAGAGGTGGACTCGAGGGGCTGGAGCCAATGGCATTAACTGCCTGGATCTGTACACTGCAAGCAATACAGGAAGAGAGAGAGATTGTTACATTAAGGTAAAATATTAATTCTGACTTGGATGATCCCATTTTTTGGGAAGTCATGGTGTAAACGCAACATATACTTTCATTTTAGTGCGAATAAGTGAACAGGGTTTGAGTCACGTGCAGAAAACTACTGCATAATGTACATGTTACCTTATGTATTCTCTATGTTTGCAGACCTATTGGTCTAATGGTGGGGTAATTTTCCATGAGGGCTAATCTGGTGTTATTAGCTTTGACCTTTGATGCTGCTGTGATCCTGTCTCCCATTACAATTCAATGTACTCTTCAGAATAAGGCTAAAATATGTCAGAGTTGGTTGGTTCACTTTTTTCAGAATACAATATATTTGGAGCGCCATGGTAGTCGAATGGTTGCTGCGCATGCCACATAAGCGCATGACGTACCTATCTATCTCCCCTTGTTTCCTGTCTGTCACTTCACATTCCTAATAAAGGCAAAAATGCAAAAAAAAAAAAAAAAAATCTAAAAAAACCAAATAAGTTAATAAAAAGAATACAATATATTCAAACAAAAGACACTGCTGCAGTGTTTTCCAAGATTAACTTTGTAAAGAACATTTTATTTTTCAAGCAACACAAAGCAATTTCGGCCTTATTATTAACTTGATTAAGGTTTTTGTTCCAATAAACAGGTTATAGTGGGTTTAGTGCAATGTAATTATTAAAAGGAGTGTGAGTGCGTACAGTGTGTATTTTATACCATATACCGATATCATAAAAACACTAACATATACATGCACCCACGCCAGGACACGGATATCTACTGCTAATTAAAAAGGACTGTCAGAATTGGATTTGTGTTTTCAAACTCCCCTGCTGCCTCTCTTCTAGGAATTCCCCTCCCTTCCTCACCCTCTTTCTGCCATGTCTGATCAGCTGGTTAGCATCCACATCAGAGGCCCTTGGCTAGATGTCTGACATTTAATCGCTGATACTCTGTAACTGTAACCTTTCATTATAATTCATGTAGCTGAGTGAAGACGAAAGAAAAAGGGCAACATTGACCCATCCACTGGGTAATTAAGCATATAGATAAAAGATGACTAGAGAGTGAGAAGAAGGAAAAGAACGAAAGATAAAGAGGCTTAGCTTTTGATGATAAGGGATTATATTTAGTTATGGTGGGATTTACATATCAAATGACGTTTCTCTTTCACAACATTTTGTTTTATCTTGAAATTAAGATGAAACTGAGGAAAAAGATGAAACATTTTCTGAACAAAAGTGGCACCTCATTGGCATCTACAAAACCATCAGGTAACCATGATCCCAGCTGAGAAAACCACCGAGCCCCTCACGCTCAGCTTAATGACTGCTTGCCAAATGACTGAAGATACAACAGTCAGCTTTTCAAATTATATACAAGGTGCATAATGGTACCAGTGATTTTCTTGTCTGTTTTAGAGTGCACTTTTCAGCACTGCAGCTTTATCGAATCTATATTCTGTGATGTGTGCCTTTGTACAATTATCCTCTTAAGGTGTCTGCAGACTTACATACTTTTTAACATTATTAATGGACTAAGACTGTATTAAGCGAAGATGCCAAAGGGTTGCTGTGAAATCTTGTGTCTGGAAAAAAAATATCTGCTTCCAACTAAAACTAAAGACATTCTGCATGATTTCTGGAGACCTAAAAGTTATGAAGCTTTCAATGAAAACATGCAATGTAATTAAAAATACATGAAATCTAAAAAAAAAAAAACAAAAAAAAAACAAAATCTGTATTATTATTTAGATTTAATTTTTTTTAACAAGTAAAATTCCTTTAAAAGAATCTAAATTACTATTTTTCTCTTAAACAAACAGCTATTGTACTTCAGTATAGGATCAAAGTCAGTTATCCTCAGCATGGATTGGGGAGCAGAGAGAGGAGAGGGAAAAACACCTCTAGTATAAAGATAATGTATCAACAATAATCTCAGAACACAGGCATTTTAAACCTGCACTAAAGCACACACAGCCCCACTCCTGACAAAGCAAACAACATTTACTGCGGTCTTTCACAAAGCCATACACGCAAATAAAATATGAATAATATTATTTGAAGTACCTCACCGCTGTAAATAACAAACAGATTTCCCGTCATTGGCACACACATAAACTCCTACAGGCAGACTCTCATGCACACGCACACACACACCTTCGTGCACAAACACACACATGCACAGTGTTCTGCCTCAGTGGTAGCCCTTATGCAAGAGAGCAGAGTGACATCGGGACAAAAACAACCTCAGAATGAAAACAATGATGTGTGATCACTCTGCCTCTTCACACATCCCCCTGCCTCGGACGCCCTCTTTCCCCCCCAATTCAAAGAACTCAATAGTCTGCACATACACACACACACACACATACACACATATAATTACAGAATCACTTACAGAGACATAACAACAGTAGCTGGTGATTCACATTACTAAGTAGTTGTTTACTGGTGTGTGAGTATAGCAGGGTCTGACATGGCTGTATATGAAAACATCACACAGGCTATCCCAAGCTACTATATACTACTACCACTACCTGTGTACTGATTTTTATCCATGTATAATAAGATTTTTGGATCAAAATGCTCTGTATAATATGGTAAAATGCTTTTTACCTATAATTTCAACAGAAATTCTTAAAACAAGTGGAAAGAATTTGCAATAATAAATGTTATCATTAATCCTTTTTTTCGAGAATCAACTATTAGCTAACTACTGTGGTTTCTTGTTTTTAGTATTTTGTGCTACTACTCCACATTAAATTCAAGTTAAACATTTTGAGACCTGTTAATGCAGAGCCGCTTTAGCAGGGAAGCAGACATCAGTTTCAATGACAGTATAATTAAGAACTAGATAGATGACCCCCCTGATGATGTCATAAGAGATTATCTTATTAGAAAAGACAAATTCCTGTCAGAAAGCAGGTTGGTTCTAATGAAAAGATGCTATTCGTTGCATTATGGGAAATGGAGTATCCACTGTTTATGGAGCTTGACCCATAGAAGGGACTAAAAGTCAGGAGATTTCAGTTTCTGTTCCAATTTTGACACTTCTTTTTTTTTTTTAAAGCTACCTTTTACGTAGGTAATAAGAAACTTTATGGGAAGGCGCTACTAGTTTAAGTACCCATTTGAAGGAGCTATAATCAATATTTTTATATTCACAATAGATCACATAAATAATTGGACTTTATGAGAAAGCGGTTGCTCATAGTGACAAATCCACAGATAATTATCATCCAACACTACAGTTCCCCTCGCTCTACAGAGCGTTTCTGCATCTTTGTTTTAATTGTAAGGCCTGCAACTTTAGAGACGACTGACAACTCAAAATGAATGCTATGTATCTGCTGGAGGTGTAAAAAGGCAACTGTTTGCCAACACGTTCACCATTTCAACTTCATAAAGTGACAATACGTCAATGCTGGCATTACAGCTTGTTGTTGTTGCACGCACGTGGTCAAAATATCAATTAATGAAGGTTTATTGTTTAGTGTCTGTCTCCAGTGTTTCATATTGATTTAGGTTTAAGTATTGATTGGAATTATGTCTCGGATGCTCTTGTGTTAATGGACACTTGCCCACCAATCAAAATATTAATGTCTGTAGTAGTATATTTGGGTTTTATTTCTACCTCGTGCTCATGGAGGGACACAGTGGTAAATCAAAATGCCAAACCCAAGATTTAGGGATCATCATCAACATAAATCACACTTTGTATCCAAGAAAATATCTATTTTATATGGTCCTCACATCAGCTCTGCTGCTTACTAATTTATGTCAGTACCTGTATTCGCTGTCTGGCTGCAGGCCGGAGACAAGGTGACTTGTCCCTGATTCCACAGTGATGGTCTGGTCATCCAGGGTGATGATGTAACAGGTGATCTCCGCCCCATTGCTGTTTGGCTCATCCCACTTCAGGAAGAGGCAGGTAGACGGAGAGTGACCTGACTCTGAGGAGACCGGGAGGTCCAGGAGGTTGAGAGAGGAGACCGGGTCGGGATTCGTCGCTGGGGTTCGGAAACTCACTTGCTCGCTGTAAGGACCAGCACCTGCCTGATTCACCGCCTGAGGGGGACACAAAAAACACAGAGAGGGTGAGAGTTGTCATTCATAATAACGGGATGAAGGGATCTGAGGATAGATAAGGTGAAGAGAGGAATGAAAAGAAGAGGATGAGCAGAGACAAAGACCAAAACAGACAGATGAAGGTTAACAGTGAAAAGAGTTGGAGACAGAAGTGAAATGAATTGGCAGGAGCAAGGGTAAGACAGACTAAGAGCAAGAGGAAGTAAAACAGAGGGGAAAGAAGACATGAAGAATGGAATAAGATGAAAACCAGCAGCGGGCGATGAATTCAAATTAGCTGTGACAGAACATTAGTCTATTTCTTGCGCTGTGTAAAAAAACACATTTATATTCACCTCGAGTATCCTCTATTAAACGCCCTTCAATCGCTTGTGATTTGTAGTAGTCTATTTAAAAGACTCACACAAACTCAATGAGGAGGAGGCTCAAACAAACTATGCCAGTATGTTAAAAAAAATACATCTTCTACATTTTAAAAGCTTGAATAAAATGTTTTAAAAATTAGCAAATGTTTAAATTGTTTCCTGCATTTGTTTTAATGTGCACTTAATGTGACAGGCAAGAACCTGTCTGTAAGGAGTGATGGATTTATTAGTAATCGTCAAAAAAAGACAATCCTTTCAAAAACATGAGGAGGGCTTAGTTTTTATTAGAAAATGCGCCATATCCAACTTTCCAAGAACAGCCTAGCAACATTAACGAGAGTGCGCATCAAGGAGTAGAAGGCAGGATTTGCAGACTACAGTGTATACTTATAGAAAAGTCTTCTGATCGCTCGAAAGAAAAATACAAGATCTCTAGTCTTAGTGCTTTATCTTGGCAGTAAATTATCGACATACTTTGAGGTCCTGAAAATGATACTACAGTAATATTTCTGATTTACCTTCAGCCATCAAATATATTTTGGCGAGACTTGAAAACATAAAGAAATGTGAGGAACTTGTGATTTACCTTATCCTGCGATACTGTCTGGCTATTTACAGTGCCCTCATAAAACAAGTGTATGTCAAGCTGTGCAGATTTAAGACATTGCTACAGTAGATGAACCACTACAAGTTCATTTTCAGGTGCAGGACCTATGGAGTCACAGAGAGTTCAACCGAGGCGATGGATCTCGTGCGATCTGTTCTTGCGGTCCTCTTATGAGGGACATTTGTCCTGTTGATGTGCACGCTACGACGCACATAAACACACAAAGACAAATCATGTGCACACACTCAAGTATTGATTAGGATATTAGGATGACCTTGTGCTATCCTCTGAACTTTATAAATGAGCCCATAACTGGACAAGCCGTATAACATGCTTTTATTGGATTCATAGCTTCAGAGTGTGTATCGGAAAAGCGAGTGAGAGAAAGGGAAAGAGAGAGAGAGCGTGTAAGACAAACACACAGAGAGACAGAGAACTTTTTTTTGCACCAGATTAACAGCTGCCACACAAAAGAAACAATTATGATCAACCTTTCACTGCTCTCTGTTTGTTTGTGTGTGTTCTTGCTTTTGATGCTACCATTGGCTGACATTTGTATGTGCATGTTGTGCATCTGAATGTCTATGTCATGCACGTTTGTTTTTCTGCACGTCTGTGTCCTTGTACTATTTATGTGATTTTTTCTTTGTTGCAGCACGTGTGTCTTGGCATGACTTCCATGCCCATGACTGGATTTGTGAATGTTTTTGTGAATGTGCCCGTGGGCTCAGTGTAGTGCAGGTGTGCATTACCTGTAGCCTGCAGCAGTAATCTGTGGCAGGCGTCAGGTCTGACAGTTCACACTGTGTAGCAGATCCGCAGTAGATGAGCTCCATAGGTTCGTCTTCTCTCGCCCACTCCAAACGATACTCAGAAATGTCTGTACCCGAACCCTCGGGACTCTGAAACACCCGGAAACATACACTCAGCTCAGGAAAATCAATGGGAGCTTGGAGATAAAAAGAAATCCCGCCATGAATGGATTCCAAATTCAATAAAACCTTTCAAAGAAAAACTATAAGAAGGAAAATATAGTGCCATGTTAAAGCAGGCCAATGGGATATGAGGGATAGACTAAAAGATGCTGTGTATCAATAATAATACAACACCAGAAGCTTTCAATCATTTTCAATACATCATCCAGGCCAGCTGGATTGCTATGAACAACACAGTCATCTGGGTCTACTTGTCAACAACAGCCCAAACAGACAAATTTAAAGTGGCAGGTTTGTACGTCAGTAGAAACAGAAAATAGGAGGCTGAGTTTCTTTTGATGGCTCTTGCTTCGCTCATAGAAACTGTTTCTTTCTTTCATAAAAATACAGGTTTGTATCTGTGTGTTTCTCACCTCCCAGTTAAGCGTTACGCAGGTGTTATTGGTAAGAGTTATGAGTGGTGCCCCACACTGGCCAGGAGGACCCGCTGCAGTCGTAACCTCTGTTGGCTCTGAGTACACTCCGAACTATAAGAAAGAAAGAGACAACACACACGATGAGAGGTGTGTTTGAACTAACACAAGTTTCTCTGACTTTGTATAGGCAAGAGTGCTGGGTTTTTTGTGTTGTCTGCATGTGTGCACTTTTCTTCCTATTTTTAAGCGTGTGTGTGCTGTGTCTGTACCAGCTTTTGATCAGCAAGTCTAACTGCTAGTTCAATCTTGAGTGTCTGGATGATCAAACCAATCAAATGTTACCTTCAGACTGTGGAACATTTCTCAGTCCAAACATAGACGCTGTTAGTCTGTCTGGGACACTCTGACCTAATGGCCCATGTGTTTCTGTGTCTGTGTGTGTAGCTACGATAAAAAAACATTTTCATTTGGATTTTGTGTTTTTATTCATATTTGGGTCCAATTAAGAGGTTCCACAGTTCATGCATAGTAGATTTCATGCCCGTGAGAGCCATTAAACAGAGAATTTCATGCTACTCAAGCAGAAAATAAGAATTATTTTTATAGATTTTGAAAGGCTGACTTGTTGAAGTGCATAGTTCTTATGTAAGGGTTTCACTGGAGAAGTAATTTTTTTTTCCCAGAGACAATTTTTTTGGTCTTGTCTGGTGGATTACCAGCTGGTTTTCTGAAAGAAGAAACTGTATCGCTGATCACATTCCTGCCAAGTGTTTTTCTCACCCCAGCCTCGTTCGCAGCCCGCAGTCGGAAGCTGTATGTGGCACCAGGTAGCAGACTGCCGACAGTGCATTGCAGCTCCGAACCATGGTACACCTCTGCTGGCTTGGTGTCCCCCTCACTCATCTCAAGACTGAACACACACTCCTCACACACTCCCTCAGAGACAGGAGAGTCTGAGAGGACAAAGACAGGGAAAGCATTAATAATCAAACTGTGATCTGATGACATGTATTCAAAACCACTGCTGATGGAGAGACACATCAGCTATGAAGATAAGATGTGTTTTATGTATAAACTTCAAGATATTTATTCAGGATGGTTTTAGTTGGATGGTGGGATGTTTAGTTTTAGATGACTGCATACACTCTTTGCTTCACTTGGTCGCAATATATTGAAAGTAATAAATGAAGGAGACAGTAGGGAAAACCCTCCAGTACATTAAGTGTGACCTTCAACTCGAGCCAGTAATTGTAGCTGCGCTGCCTGAATATAAACTGATTAGGGCTGTGGCCAGCTGTATTAAACTGGTTAAAACAAGAACTTCATCACCGTCCCAGGCTGGGAAACTATGCCTGCCAACAGATAACAGTACTATTCTGCAATAATGGGTGGACATTAGGAGAGTTAAATCAGGCTGAGGCTAGGTTAGGCATTTAATGGGCTAAATAAGAGCTCAATCAAGCTGAAACATGGTTGACTAAGGTTAGATTAGAGTTGGACAGGGAAACATATTAGGCAGCCAGAAGGTCATTTAGCTGCCTTACATTAAAAAAAAAAAAAAAAAAAAATCAAATATACTAGTGAATAAAACTCAACACAATGTTCGTGTATGTCTGCACTCACCCCATTCTAACTGCACTTCCTTGTGTTTGGCCTTGCCCACAATCCTTGGTGGCTGGCAGGGCCCTGGTGGGACGCTTAATGTACGGACCGGAACACTAACAGTGCACTAACAGGAGCAGAGATAAACACAAGAAATCAAAACAAATGAGAAAGAGCAGTTTGATATCTGGCAGAAATGTTAATTATGATATATTGGTGATTGTGTGTGTGTGCAAACTGTAGATTTTCCCACGGTTTTCTACATGAGCAACACTGATGTGTCACTGCTGCCCCACTCCTAACTTTAGAACTGTTTGTGAAAATTCAAAGTTCACCAGTGTGTGTGTGTGTGTCTTACCTGGCTGTGTCCTCCGGTGGTGATGCTACACACACGTAGACGGTAGATGGTCCCAGGTGTCAGGCGCTCACACACACATTCTGTTGCTGGACCACTGTATGCTACCTCCCACTGGCTCGCTGCACACACACACACACACACACAAAAAACACAATTACACAACTGATCACATACATCAGCCAACAAATCAGCATAAGCGCACATACATAATCTCCAGTTGTTTCATATGTATGTCACGGTGACAATTATTATAACCCCACTGACCTAATTAATACTTGTATTCTACTTAACAATGCTGTTTTTGTTCTGTCAATAGATTGTGTAGGCCTGTGAAATGCATTATTCTACCTGAAGCAGCACTCATGTTATGCAAATATAGCTCTTGTTTACAGAACTAAAAACAGTTGCAACAGAAGGGCCACATATTGCGATTATGTAACACATATGCTTGTATTACACTGACTAATGCAACACAAAGTGAAGTTTAAGTAAACTTTCAAACACTGCACATCACAGAGGCAGTTCTCTGTGACTGTGATATGGAACTTTTTTTTTTTTTTAAAGTTAACCCAAACATCTGTTTCAGAGCAGTAAAGCTCACAGAAACCACACTTACACTATGATGAATCACAGCTAAATCAATTAGATGAGGTCAACGCAGCGCCCGCTGCTACAGCTCAACGGGGGCGAGAAAGTGCAAAGGACGACGACACAATTAAGTCTTTGCTGTTCCTAAATTAGTATAATGTCTTTCCTCAGCATCAGCTACTGAATACAAAACTGTGGTAAGTAAAATCACATCCCATCATACTTCCCGAAAAGCACAGAGCAAATGTGCCAGGGACTAAATCAACCAATTACATCAGTTTGGCCTAATTAGATCAATCTGCTAAACTTGGAGTTAAAGATGTGTTGCAGTTCATCCAAATGGCTTCTTCATTTCCACTGACATTGCTGTCAATGTTATTTTTCCCATTTGATGTTGGCACACAGAGTAGCAACCATGACAAAAGCCCTCTCATTATCAATGACTCAAGAAGAACATGAGCTTTTGCTGTACTACTCTTTCATTCTTTGATATTGGACACTAGTCTCCAATAAACAACTAACTCCTCTTTCTTTGATGTGATTGAATTAGTATAGACTCAATGAAATTACACCTCTTTTCATCCCCTGCTATATGGACTGAAAGAGAACATTGGGTTTCCTGGAGCGGAGATCTTAGGAAATCCAAACAACGCTGTGTTTTAAATTGAGGCTAACAAAGACTGAATTATGGCTGATATTCTTCTCGGTAGAGTAAGTGAGGGAAATGGATGCACGGAGAGAAGGAGCGCAGGGGACAAAAGGATGGACAGTACATTTTGAGCTTCATTTTATAAAATGATGGACTTAGAACAAGCATTCGAATGAGATGAACATGTGACACAGACTGGTAGAGATACATATAAGTCATACCTTCAGAGCATCCCTCTGAGATCTCTAGCAGATATGTAAGAGCCTCTGAGCCCCCGTTATCCTGGGGAGGATCTGTTGGAGGAATTGATAGACTGATTTTAGTTTGGGTAGATGTCACACATATAATTATAAGCTGGAGAAGAACTCAGAAGTCTACATGTAAAAACATTTCATTTTTCCATATCATTATTGTGTCAAGAAAATATGTCAAATTAATCATTTTATATCATACATTCATAAGTTATCAGTTGAGACTTGTCACGACATTTAGCAATGACTTCTCAATCAATTCTGAACACGTAAAACAATAACTCATAACCTGCCAGGTTCTGGCAGATTGTTTGCTTTTTAGCAGAAATGGCAATTCCCCAAAAGCCCTGGTACCAAAATGCTGCCAAATGTTTTATTAGCACCCTTGGGAAGGGTTGTTTTAATAAATAAATACCAACAGCCAATAAAAGAAAGCACACAATAGTCACACATTAAGAAATGCAGTGCAGCTATATATATTTAACATAGTCGAGTTGTAGAGACAATTGTTTAGCAATGTAAAAATGTGTTTATGGCTATCAGAGTCCAGTCAGTGATCTGAATGCTGACTCAGAGACATACAGTAAGATCTACGTCATGTTTACAACCTTTGAGAAAGAACAGACTGTTCTGATCCCTGCATTATGAATGCAGGACAGATGGATGACAGCAGACATGATGGCTTTTTATGGCTGTTACCTGTGCTGCTACATACATGATACACTCTGATACAAAAGTTTTTTTATCTGAGTGTTTTTACTCCTGTTTGTTTGTGTATCACCAAGCAGGTTCGATCGAGAAACTAATGGGAAGATTTCAAAATTGTTGTGATTTGGTGAAAATTTAGGCTCAGTGAGGTTCAGGCGTTGTGCCGATCCTGAAATTATTCAGAGAGTTTCTTAACATTGTGAGGTAGGGCATTTTAAAGCATTTCCATTATTCTACAAGTATTACACATATTTGAAGGAAAAATGGCAAGTTTTGACTTATGGACTAATTATAGTACATAATTACAGAATATTTAGTATCCCTGCAACTAAGAAGGTGTTTAACACAACACTATTTGAATAAACCCCAGATTGAAAAAAGCAGACTATTTTAGCTGTAACTGTATGTTAAGAGTGGAAATGTTGGGTTTTCTAAGTATATGAACAGCCATCAATAACATATAAATATTATAATATAATAAATATTTATAAGTTTCTCTTTTGGTGGCCATGTTAGTGCAATTCCGTGTGACTGTGTGTATTTCCACTTACATCTTGTGTGTTTATATGGTATGCACAAGTGTTTGTGCACTAAGGGTGTTTTCTATCTTTGTGTCATATGTGTATATTATGTGTGAGTGTGTGTGTGTGTCTGTTTACCCCATGTGACAGTAAATCCGTAGGGCGTTGATGCGGTGACACAAGGTGTAGATGGAGGGCCTGGTTTGTCTGGATTGGTGGTGCACACCAACACTTCACTGGGACTGCTCTTTCCCTCCATGTTCGATGCTATCAGCTGCAGGGAGGGAGATGGATAGAATAGAGGGTTAAAGGAAAAGAGCGTAAGATGAAGGAAAAGAAGGTGGAAAGAGAGAAGGGGAAGAAAAAAGGAGAGGAAGAGGGTGACAGGAGATTAGAATGCAGAGGAAGGATGATAAGAAGCGGAGGAATGGTGGAAAGAACGGGGTAAAAGAACAAACAAAATGAGTAAAGATGGAGTGTAAGACAAGAAGAAACACAGAGAGTGTGATAAGAGAGAGAAGGGAATGTGCAGAGAAATCTATCAAGAAGTAAAGCAACAGTCCTGATTAATAGAAGCCATTACTCTCTCTGCTCCTTCACCTGTGATGTTCACGGCTCCTCTGACTTCATTTCTTTTCAGTTTACTCCCTCCATTACCCCATCATATGGACAATCAATTTGCTTTCCCCCAGATGTTCATGTCGAAGGAACATCACAAAGAACACAGAAGTGTCTCTTTGTGTTCGAGCGTGTGTGTTTGTGTCTTAAAATATCTGCTGCCTCAGCTGGAGGTTGTAAAAGTACATATACGGTGTTGTTTGTCATGATTGCACCATAATAAACTGTTGACCCACACATATACACACGCGCATTTACACTAACAAATATCTCCTCTCGGTACATTTTGTTTTGCAATGTCCTTACATAACGTATAAACAGCTATCACAGCTTTCAGTGGGGTTGTCCAGTGTTCTCGTCCTGCTAAATGGCTGGTTAATTGCCTTGTTTCACTGTTAGTTAAATTGCAGCCAATTCGCTGGTGGTAAAATGGTGTATTCCTCTTGAGATTGATGGATGATGTATTACAGCTGAAAGATATGTTGATATATTTGGAAACAGTTCGTTTTGTTCAATTTAACAGAAAGAGAACATCACTGACTTGAAATTGAGAGAGCAAGTAACAGACAAGATGACTCAAGTAAAAAATGTTCTCAAACAAAACTAACTTTAAGTCAAATAATATATACAGGTGGGTCTTTTAAATGTTAACTGTGGCCTTACTTGATTTTTTTTTTTTTTGAGGAGGAGGAGCTTAAAATGCTAATTATGTCAAACGCTTTCTATAATTCTGATACACATGTAGCTACACAACACACACATATGTCTTTAAATGACTGATGTGACTGATTATGGCAATTACACTTATTTGCTTTCTTGTGGAGAGTAAGATGAGAGGATTGATACCACTCTTGTTAGCTTAATATGTATCAATCTTCTCATCTAGTTAACTCTCGGCAAGAAAGCGTATTTCCCTAAACGTTGAACTATTCCTTTAAAGAATTTTCGTCAAGACGAAAGGAAAAGGAAAAATTAAAAACAAAAGTATGAGAAAACATAGCAATATAAAGACACATTATCTCATTAGAGGAGCACCTATGCGCTAATACTAACACAAAACAGCATCCACATCCATCACTTACCCTGAATTTATACTGTGTACTCCTCTTCAGGCCTTGTACAGTACAGGTCAAGTTTTCTCCAGTGTACTTTGGATGAAAGTCGGTTCCCTGTGGGAGACACACTGTCAGTAGTCTGTGTGTATATATATACATGTATGTTTTTCTTTCAGCGTGTCATCATTATGCATTTTTGAGCATACGGATGAAATAAATGCTGACTTTTGCCTTATATTTGTGTATGTGAGGGAGTCAAAGAGTGTGTGGGAGCATCTTATATACATGCTTAATCATTAGCATATGGCGTATGTTTCTGTATTATGGGATGCGTTAATTTTCCCAAATTATTTTGTAATGCTTTATCCAAGTAATTTTTAATATTTGCTCATAATATGTTTTTTTTTTTTTTTTTTTTTAAATACACATTTCCTGTTGGAGAATTTTCGTTCTCCTTTTCCTGTGGGATACTAGAGACTGATAGGAGCAGAGTATAACATAAAACAGCTCTGATATAATCCAGGATTACAGTAGCTAGCGTCTGCCACTATGAGTGCAGATTTCAACGTAGTGGGATAGAACCTGGTCCCATAACAAACTTTACGTTTTACTTTTAACGTTTAAATATGAGTGCTTTTGTGTAAGTATGCAGTACTCACGCTGTTGTCTTCCTGGATCTCAAGTGTGTATTTGAGCTGCTCCTCACTTGGACTGCCCTCAGGACGTCCCCACTCCAGGGTCACCCAGGACACCCCCGCCCTGACCAGCCGTGGTGCAAGAGGCAGAGCAGGTAGGGTGCCCATGGTGCAAATCACCACCTCTGTGCTGAAGCCACTGCACCAAACACAAAAACATTTCAATTTCATTCACATTGTTTTAGTTTTATTCAAAAATTTTTTGCTGAAGCAAATTATTGGCTTGTTGGATCATTACTTTTGAAGGATGAAGGGGAGCAGTGCAAGAGGGAATGGATGCTATGGGTTATGAATTACAAATTCAACAGAGCTGGAGGAGAAATTGTGAGTAAAGAAAGGACACTGATATCTGTGCTCATTTGAAGGGAGTGCAGGGGCGCCTGTGGGGTTGCAGACGAGGATGCGGGTGTGGAGATATCCCAGCGGAAACATTAAGAAGAAAAAAGTTGAAGAGTCATGACAGAGCAAAAATAGAATATATATACACATGTCAGAAGCCAGATGGAAAAGACGGGAAGGGGAGCTAATTTGCGATTTGCAGGAGATAAATAATTTGAATGCATAACACGCAGCAGAAGTCTGAGAGGTTGTATCACTTTTTCCTTGTAGGAAAAATGGAGAGTAAACTAAAGCTTGCGTGCGCCAAGTACGTTTGTGCACGTGTGTCCACGGCTTCAAAAGGTGAATCAAGCTGAAGGATGCATTAAGGCTGCTTTGAGTTCAGCTAGAGAGCTAATATCTCCTCTCTCGCTCTCGCTCCCCTCTATCACCTCCTGTCACCCAAACGACTGCAGGCGAGATGGTCCCCACCATAATGACAAAAAGGGGACGAATGGAGAGGGGAAATGGAGGGAAAATAACATAGAGGAAGAGCACACATGCAGAATAACAGCCACAGATAGGCTGGCGCATGTTTGTGTTTCTATCATCGTGGCGGCGTACGAATTTATACAGACTTTATCATGAAAATACATGTGTTGTAGCTAACATTTGCTATCATGCATGAATGTCCATGGTTATTAAAAATATGTTCTGACACCCCACATCATAGTGTAAGATCCTCATGTGAGAAGACGTCATATATTTCAATAAATCTGTGCTCCAACAGCATATGATCAAGGAACAAGAAAGCCTTATGACATCTGCCTTCTGAGGTATTTTGAGCATGTGAACATGAATACAGTTATCATTCATGTGTGTGTGTGTGTAGCATACGTGCTTGTGTGTTCAGTAACAGGCGACAGTACCTTGTGCCTATGTCGTTGTGTGCAGCCACTCTGAAGGTGTAGCCACAGGCGGGGAACAGTCGTGTCAGCTTACAGTGTCTCTGGCTCCCAAAGTAACATTCTCTGAAAACACTGTTCTTCTTTCCCTGTGGATGAGGAGAAGAGAGGAAGATGGATGCAGAGAGAGAAAAGAAAGGAAGACGAGATGAGATGCGGGGGATATGATTAATGCAGACAAAAGATTAATGAAAGGAATAATATAGATGAAACACAAATAGCATGACAGAGTGAAAAAGTATTGATGTGAGAAGGAGAGGAGGGACCGACATTGATTGAAAAGGCATAATTCACAAGTTTATTACATCTTGTCTGAGGAGTCGAATATTAACACTCATTTAATGACATCTGTGATAGGTATATTTTGAAATGAGGATAAAGCATGACAAATGATGGACATCAAGACAGAGAGAGGGAGAGAGAGAGAGAGAGAGACCTTACCTCATCCCACTCGAGCAGGTAGTTTGTGATTTTGGATCCGTTGTCGCCTGGGGGCTGTAGTCGATGGGAAATGGCCCAAGTGAGGCAGACAAGAGACGAGAGAAAGGCAAAGAGATTAGCCAAGGATAAAAGACTGACACTGAGACAGACAAAATACCTGCCGTGTTTTTAAGATTGGCCTCATATCCTGTCTGGGTGACTGATGTCACTCTTTATCAGTGACAGTGTGAATGGATGAATTACTTCATCAGAAAAGGTCAGAGAGGACGCAGGGATGCACCCTGAAGAATGTGTCTGCATTAGGTGCTGTGGAGCTGATAATTTCAAGCTAGAGGATAAACCAGATGAAGCAAAACATACTGTTTACTTTCATCACATAATAAAATGTTTTGCCAGGTATATCACTGTATAAACAAAGTCCAGTAGACATATTGGATTAGACATAAGGAATCATGAGTCCGGCTTTCACTCATGTTAGATTGATTTCTAACATCATTAAAACTAATTGAGACATCAAAACATTAAATCACTGTGATGTTCATTAATATGCTGTATGAGTTGTCTTCGAGATGAAGAGGAGTGTCTGAACATGAAGATGTCCGTGCCTGTACCTTCCACTGTAGGGTGAGGGTGCTCTTGGTGCGGTGGGAGAATTTCGGGGGTAATGGGACATCAGGGACGCTGCAGTGTGTGGTGAACGAGCCGGCCTCTGAACACGAGCCTCGAACCGAGTTGTACATTGCAGACACCCTGAAAAAAAAAAAAAAAAAAAACGCAGAAAAGACACCAAACATTTAAAAACATGAAAGGGTTCTTGTTTTAGGCAAATACTTTAAAAAACATTACATACATAAAATAAAATAACATCACATCCAGAAGGACAGTCAATAAAAGTCCTTACCGTACGTGGTAGTCTGTTGCTGGCCTTAGGTCTTTCAGATGATACTCCAATTCTTCGCCACTGTAACACACACACACACACACAGAAAGAACACAAAACATCAGAAAAGCATACTTTATATGAGCCTACTTGAGGTGTATTTGCGGTTAATTACGTATTCATTCGGTTGGATTGCGTCTCCTACCTGTATATAAGGCGGTACTTTCCGTCGCGTCCCTTATCTGAAAGAGACACCTCGTAGGAGCAGGACACAGGCATCCCGTTACTATGCCTGTTCACCAGCCCTGCCGGGGGGGCCCAGGACAATCGTGCAGCCCGCGCTTGCACATTGGACACCTGTAAAAAAAAACACAAATATTATATATATATACATATATATATAATATACATATTTTATATACACAACAAAACCAAGTACAGCTGCTCGTGCACACATTTTTTCCATGTATGTAATATGTGATATTCAGTTTACAGTTATACACACAATTCATTTAATACAATTTTATTTGTAAGTAATTCTATTCTGTGCTAGGCTGCAGTAATTCTACACGCATGATTAGGTAAAACGGCTCTATCAAGGTGTGTGTTTTGCCACAATTTTGAACGCATATGTGTGTCACAGTAAAACAATTCATTGTGACTATTGCTCCATATTGGAGTCCACACTCAGACTCTTTCCAGCTCATGCACATTCATCGAGGGAACGACAAGAAAATTCAAATGAACAAACATGACAAAGAGGCCTGCATTTTGGTGAGTTTAACTGTGTGCCTACGTGCGAGTGTGCATATGCCTGCAAGTGTGTGCATGTTTATTGGAGTTTTAGTTGCAGCACATGGTGGGCGAGCCAATTTAGTGTGATTTAGCACAGTCTGCTGCCATTCCAGACTCCGCATCCACTGAATAGGCGATGAATGTGCCTTGAGGGCACTTCTAACCACAACCATGCCTAGACTGTTTATGAGGAAGAGAGAGACAGAAAGGAAAAGACAGAGAGACAGACATGTCATTTTATAGAGAATTTTGATCATAATGATTAGGTTTTATGAGATCACATCACTGTGTCCACATGCCTTTATCTTTGATGTAATTTATTCACAGATAAGTCCACTTTCTTATACTCATTCTGTCAAATCACTTCACTAATACATTACAGTATTTCCACTGTGACTTGTGATTCATCCATGTGAGATACGACCTGATACATACGCATGCAAAAGGCGAATGTGCAGAGACAAAGTGGGAAAAATAGAGAAAGACGGTGAGGTCAAGGCAAAGTGATAAAAAGCAGAAAAGAAAATGGCACAAAGGACCAAGAAATGAAGAGAAAAAGAGAATAAGAAACAGAGATGAAGAATGAAGGCCACCATTTAGAGTTTTGTGGTCCTCTTGGCCTATGACCCCGAGAGACAGTCTGGTCATCATCTATTAATGATTAGACTGACAGACCGAGTCTAAAGCAAGAATCTACTGTATGTCCATCATCAGTTCTCGTCTTCTATTCACTGGATGAGAGATTTAATAACTGT
Organism: Thunnus thynnus; assembly: GCF_963924715.1. Lineage (NCBI taxonomy): Eukaryota > Metazoa > Chordata > Actinopteri > Scombriformes > Scombridae > Thunnus > Thunnus thynnus. Next base: position 10,498,318 of record NC_089532.1, read on the forward strand.
CTGATCTGACCTTTCACTCCAACTCCTCACACTCACATATCCATACAATGGCTGAATTAATATCCGTACACACCGTTTATCCAATCGCAATGCGATTAAGACAGAATAGGAGTAAGGCAGATTCCATGAAGTCACCAAACTTTGATTATATTAATACTGTTGTACTTAAAAATCCAATTTTAGTCTCCTTATTGAAGAGTATCAAATCATGTAAATCTCTTAATCCAAACATGGCTTTCTATTAAGAGTTGTCAACATTTTGTGACACACCCAAAACAATCAGTCTGCTTGACAAGACACATGAAGGATGTCTAAAGAACAAAATAATTAACAACTTTAATTCAATATTCATTAAATGTCAGCCACAAGGGCATACACCATGCTAGCATCATGACTGAAAAATATGTTTTAAGGTTGAATACTGGTTCAATACCTATTCAGCAGGAGGTTTGGCATATTGAGGGCTGTCCAACAACTAGTTAGTCCAGAGTGATAGTGGACAAAAAACCCTGTGACAGTGATTCAGCACTGGTGCTGTCTTGTCATTCCCCACTAACTCTAGATAATGGAGGAAACACTGAATGCAAGTTCTATTTTGCTATTTTGTAAACAGAATTTTGCTCATTCTCATAAACCTACAGCTATACTTTTTTTTAGCATAGCATTTTCATAGTGGGTTCAAAATCACATGATGTGCAGTGAAATAAAAATGAAAAGAACCATTCCTTTGTCCCTGGATAAACTAACAAATTTACCAAATATACCAAATCCATACATTAAAAAAGAAAGTACCCTGCATTTATGTGTGTTTTATTATACATGCTGTATTTATTTGTATTTTATTGGGCATGCTGATTGTTTTGGGGATATACAAAACAATGTTCCCTAACATTTGACACAGTTAAACAGTACCTAATATACAATAGGCCAACTCAAAAGCTTAATTATAAGCAAAACATCTATCAGTAACCATGGTGACAGATGTTTCCTGCAGTGGTAAGTTCGTCCTATAGTTCAACTGTTATTTTATTCCTTTCTCCTTAACACAGAGCGCCCTCCACACACAGCTGTTAGTGGGATTTTGTACAGATTAGTGAAGAGCTAGTGCATATGGATCAGTTTAGGAATGGCTGTTGATTTTTGGAGGAGCCATTAATTAGTCTATGCATGGTGGCATGAAATAGGAATGTTAATAACAGGGTCTTATAAGCAACCTGGATAAATATTTTAAATAGTGTAATACTTACTGTGATTATTGGAAATAATCAAATCATTATGAGCATGTAAATATATTCAGTGGTTTTATGTACATAGAAATCGTTTGAAGTAAAAATAGGTTTTGGCTACATCTTCCTTAAAGCACAAAGAGTAAAATGAAAATGAGAGTAAAATGAGAGTGAAATCAACACTGCTTCTCATATTTCAATTCAACTCAAGTAGGGGCACCTGATTGCCATGGGAGTAAACAATACTATCAAAAGGAACAAGGTAATTTTGTAAACACTCACATCTCATCTGCCTCTGCAACACCTGCTACTGTGTCTGCATGGTACACAACTGAATCCATCAAGTGGCACTTTTGCTGTTGTACGGAGGACTGGTAAACTTACTTTTGCTCTTTCTATATGTATATATATCCGTTTCCACTATTGCCTCCTTTATAAATGCATTAAGGTAAGGGAGTGTCAAACGTGAGGGAACATCACATTTGCAGAATTGTCTTCCTTCTTTCCCTGCCTTTTCCCTTTTCTTCTAAGTACCAACTATAATAAACTTACTATATCAGTGTAGATGTCATTTGAGGTAAATGACAGCAGATAAATATCTATTGAACATCAACTTCTGATCTCATGAAGGGTTAAACTCTGAACTAACCTCTTCCGTCATATCTGTCCTTCCCTCTCTCTCTCTCTCTCATCCTCTCTTTTTATACTCAATTTTCTCTATTTCTCATCACTCCATTCGTTCTGTCTATTTCAACCCCTGTTATAAACTCGCAGATATCAAATGGTCCAATTGCACAGGCTGCTGACCAAACTGCTTTAACTGTGAGTGAGCAATTCCTTTCTAGAAAACCATGTCTGTATGGCCCCAGCTCATTCATTCACATCCCCCCCCCCCCTGGTGAAGAAGCAAAAAAAAAAAAGCTCTGATAGTGTTTTTCAGGTGAAAAAGGCATGGTGGAAAGTTAATGGCATGGATGAGCTGATGCTGCCCTCCTGTGGCCAGGGTGAGCAGAGCTTAAATGAACAGTTGCCCTCCCTGCAACCGTTATTATAGCCCTGCATACACGAGTCACTACAGTTTTTTTCAGTGTAAGCATCTGATTTTTATGTTAAACACAGAGACAGGAAGGAAATAAGGAAAAGACATCAAAAATTCATGCGAAAGCTATGACTGCATCGGTCAAGGAGGTGATTGATGAAAGTGGTTATAACTGTGATGGCTCTGTGTGTGTGTGCGTGTAGCTGTGGGAAGAGGTACGCATACCAACCTGTGGTTTGTCGATTGTAGACAGCATGTCTTGAACACGCTTCCCCTCTGAATCATGATCTGAGGAGACAGAGACAGGGAGAAAAAGAGGGTCATTATCAACCAAATCACCTACAGGGGCCTGTTTTTTTTGTAATAATCAGCAAAGAAAGAGAGACTGACACATGGCACATGAAGCAAGCTCTCGAGGGCATTTGCGCCACATGGTGGCTGATACATTTCTGAATTTGAATATGGCTCATGGCTTTTTCATCTGAATAAAAAAAAAAAAGAAAAGAAAAATTTGATGATCCCAAGTTTCAAAACAGATGCACAATAGAAATTTTGGCAGCGCTGCAGAGAGTAGGGATGATTGATAAGGAGAGAGTTTTCAATTCCCACAACCCATGTTATTGTGATATCTAGAAATCTAAGGCTCATTATTGTCCAAGGTCAGCCAAGGTTTGCATCCAGATTGGGTAATTGGGGGGTCAAAGAGTAACATAAATACATTTTGACTCCCTAATCATCACCAGTATTGTCTGTCCAACTAGTAACTCAGTCATCTGTGAAAAAAAGAGAGAGTAATAGCCTAAAATAGAGTTAAAGCGGACCCAAATGCTAAAAGTGTGTCGTCTCATGTGTGATGCAACAGTTGTTTTCTCCAGCCACTTTTTTCATCTTATCAAGTAATGATGAGCACAGCCCTCGGAAAAAAACACTAAATTATCCGGCACTCAACAGAAAAGCATTAGTCACAAATTCCTGACCTAAAGCAAATAAAACAGGGATTACCAAAAATAAAAAAATGACTCATATTCCATATTTCACAAGACTCTTCTGTTCTGTGTATAGAAACTGTTGCTAATCTTTGGAGTCATTGGTTCATAGAAACCATTATCCTAATCATTATTATGTATAATTTTCAATCAGTTGTCTCTACACCTGTGAATAATTACTCACAGAATGAACTGACGTCAGCAGTGTTTTTGTGGCCCGGCAGTACAGCTTATTATGCATGACATTATATTAAGCACAATGCCATGGACATACTGAATGTACTGTTATATGTACAATCTCCACAGACCTACATAGAAAAACTTGATTAAGATATTTATCTTAGGACTTAATGTACTTTTTAAATATTTATATTTGACAGAGAAGTGGAACAAAACACTGATCCTTGTGGAAATCACCAATCAGACACCAAGTGTTTACAAGACACTAAGGATAGGTGTTAGTAATGACTATATAGACTTTGTGGCAGAGTGAAAAAAAGCACTTTAATTCATATGAAAATGTTTTGTCTTACTAGTATATTATATGGATTTTAATGTTAACAAGGCCATTAGTTCTGAAAAGATTAGCTGATTAATTGATCATCAGAAAATTCATCAGCAACTATTTAATAATATTTTATCAAGCAAAAATGCCAAAAGTTACTGTTCCAGCTTCTCAGATGTGAGCGTGCTTCTCTGTGTTTTATTAATTTAAATTGAACAGTAGAATTGAATAATCTTTAGGTTTTTGACTGTGGATCACACAAAACAATCTTAAGCTGTTACATTGAGCTCTGAGGGACTGAAAGTCTTCTTTTTTGTTACTATTTTCTGAGTAAATTATTAATCAATTAATTAAAAAAATGCAGACAAATCAATAATCTAAACCCAAAGTTTATGAAACTTACTAGACATAAAATACGGTCCCGTAACGTGAGCTGCACTGTACTTTCTACTCTACCAGCTGACTGTTTGGGGTTGATGGACAGCCCCTTTGAGTGTGAGGTTCGGTGGACTGTTCGTTTCTAAGGGCAAATACACACACACACACACACATTTATATGTAGCATAAACAAATGCACAAAAACACACGCCCACGCACAGGTCTGGTCCAGTGATATGACACGTCTGAGGGTGATTTAGTGGACACTGGGGGTTGCTAGGAGGGCGAGTGAAAGTGTATGTGTGTGTGTATGTGTGCACACATGTGTGGGTAATGGAAGTATTTCCCCTCTGTGTGATCCCCTAAGTTGAGGTTTTTCAGACCAGAGGAGGCCTGCTTTCTCCATCTGAGGCTGACCACTGTAAATCACACAGGATGTGTACGTGCTTGTGTGTGGGTCTCTGTGTGTGAAGGAGGGTCAGTCATACAGGACCTGTATGAAACCCAGTCTGTTTAATTTAGTGTGTTACTATGATACAGGACTGAGGAGACAGTGAGACACACAAAAACACTTGCATCAAATCAGCATTCACACGTGAACGCAAACAAACAAAACACAGACTCATACACACCTATGTGCATATACACAGCATGCTTGTGTCTACGTTTCAAAGACCATTGTATGCTTAGATTAAGTGATGAATGAGAGATTGTGTTTGTGTGTGCGTGTGGAAGTGTGTGTGTGTGTGTATTACTGGCTAAGTCCCTCTGACAGGTTCTGTGGAGGAGAGGGCCTTACTGTGCCTGGGGGTATGCTTATGAGTCATGGCAACAGTGATGTCATGGAAGCACAACCTCGACTTGACCTCAGTGTGTGTTTATGTGTGTGCGTGTGTTAGACAGAATAAAAAAGAACACCATGTGTGTGTGTGTGTGTGCGTGTGTGCACGTCTCCAAAGTCCCAGTATCAGGTTACGAGAGATCAGTGATGGGTGATAGGAGGAGAGGAGTTAAGCTACTGTGTGTGTGTGTGTGTGTGTCGGGGCTAGTAAAGTGGGCTGAGTTCAACAGGTGAAGTACACATTCTGCATCATCGCTAGACACACTGGCTCATTAGTGCACTTTTTTTTTTTTTTCATACACACACACACTTGTCCCCTTTCATCCATTTAGACAAAACTGAGCTTTTCTCTTTTATGGAATAAAGACAGACTCACAGCTCCAGACATGAACAGTTCTGTCAACTAACAGGCTGACCCAGCTTATTCCACCCATTCATCACAGCTGAGTGAAAAAAGAGAATATGGCCTGTTTAATGCCGCAGTCCTGTAGCTACTTGTCTGATGCAGCTACCACTGCTAAGAAAGGGAAAGGTAGAATTCCATTACAGCATCGTTTCAGCTGTTGCATTTAGCAAACAACAGATGTTAATAATCAAACAACAGTCATGGCTGACAAACAGCTTTTTTTGTGGACGTTCACAGATTTATTGGGTACGTTTGAAATGCAATGACAAAAATCACATTTTTTGCCATTTACTTGTTTTGTCAGAAGCAGAGGCTGGTGCTGCAATTGCACTTTTTTTTCCCCTCATAAAGTGATAGTTTGGGAATGGACTGTGGAGAATGTCTTCAGCTGAGGAATGTGCAATTTTGTTGCTTATATAATGAGAAAACTATTAATAAAGCTGGTTTAATACCAAGACGCGCAGCACCATCTATTAAAGGCTGTATAAAAGTAACAGATTACAAAATAGAGTGGAACAATATGACTTAAAATCTACATTGTCATATTTGTCTCAATGCTAATAAATGTAATAATAAGTATTTTTATGATACATCAACACTTACGCTGGTTTACTCTTGATATCTTCATTACAGAATTACCAGTTGCAGACTCTGGACTTCTGGTTTTCATTGACTGCTGTAGCTATTCTTTTTTTTTAGAGGTCAGTCAGAGATTCACAATGTCAATAACTGACACATTTGGTTAATTATCAAGCCTTATTCCAAAATATCCTGAACAAAATCCATCTGCTGATGAACTTATGCACACCACTAACAGCAGCCATCACTCACACTTTACTTTCTAGTGTTAAAAATGCAAAATCACACTTATTTCGATTATACTGTTTAATTTCAGAGACTTCTTTATTAGTAGTGAGTGAAAATATATTTTTGATCTAATTCTGAAATTGTAAATTTTATTTTATTTTAAATTAGTATTTAGGCTTTGTTGTAAGTTTGTTAACCTGCAAGTCACTACTGTATTTCTCAAGAGCTGAATCAGGACCTAAAAAAAAAACACCATGTTCAGGTTAAAATCTTAACTTGAATAACCTGAAATACAATATGTATCAAGTTACAGCCCCAGCGATTCTAAATTCAGGGACAATATTTCAGTGCCATGACAGAAAGTTGGCTAACCTACTAGGTCAGTTTGTGACAGAAGAGGGAGATTTATTTAATATTTCAGGAGACCAGTAATAAAGTTTGAAAAACACTACTGCTTTACCTCACCGCTGAGTGTTATGACTCGTTGTGGTTGCTGAGTCCAGCTGCTTAAGTGTTTAATATAGAGAACAACCACAAAGAGTTGATGCTGACGGCTGAAACAGAAACTGAATCTCTTCCCAGTATAACTCCGCACACACACACATACACACACACACACACATACAGTCCTCTGTCCTCACTGTCCCTCACCTCTCCTCTTTTCTGTTTATGTGCTGCCCACGCACCCTCACTTCCTCTCCTCGTCTGACCTCACATCCTGTCTGTGTCTGACCGCCTGTGTTTGATTACTGAGGACAGCCAGACGGAGCGAGGGAGCGCAACGGACAGCAGGAAAAGGAGAGGAATGAGGAATTGGGGAGGGGGGCGAGCAGCAGGCCGAGCCAAAACCAGGCGAGAGGGGGATTTAGAGGAAGAAAGAGAGAAACTGAGGGACAGACTGCAGAGAGAGAGAGAGAGAGAGGGAGAGAGAGAGAGAGAAAGAGAGGACAAGCAAGAGGAGTCTGGGTAAGAGATTAGGTACAAAAACACAAGGAAATTGAGAGACAAAGAGCGAGCCAGGGATCAACAGAGAGGAGGAGAAAGAGAGGGATGAAAGGAGATAGGGAGGAGAGGGCTTACGAGGATGTGAGGCAAGGATTGTACAACCTTATGTGACATCATACGGAGGTGCAGAGCAGATGAGCACCGATGATCTCAAAGTAGTAGTAGTTATAGTACTAGTCACTGCTCACAAATCTAGGTCGACCTTCCCAAAAGGCACCAAAAAAAAACCTCTAGACAAGTCTGAAGGTCAGAGCTTGGAAGTGGAGCCACTGGTCTGGAAATATTTTTTCCCCACTGTAAATTCAAATTTCAATGTTCTATTTTGATATCTTCAATGTTCCACAACAAAGGAACATGGAAGTCCCATGAATTCATGTTATGGTCAAATGCTACGACACCCATGAGCCTCAGCCATCGTTGCTAGGAGGAAAAAGCCAGCCAGAGGCGCGAATCAAGAGCTGTAGCAAATTAAGAATGATAAATCTTAAGGGAATACTTGAAAATTGTGGGAAATATGCTTATTCACGTATGAGAAGATTGATACCAATCTCAGTGCAGCCAGCTGTACTCATCTCATCTAACTCTCTGCAAGAAAGCAAATAAGTGTATTTCCCAAAATGTCCAATTATTCCTTTAACTGCTAATGTTGGGGTATAGAAATAGGTGTTATGTTTAGCTTCAGCTTGAAGTTAGTGGTGCACGTGGCAAGATTTTAAGCTCTGTGATTGGATACCTCTTTCTGAAATGCACCCTGGGAGTCATAGTCTTCTTCTTCTCTTCTTAAATGTACACAAGCTTTACCTTTGACTTTTTTTTTATCAAAGAACCGGATATTTTCTAATGTAGCAGCTGATTTTTTTGCACTGATGATTCAATCTGAGTGTTTCATGTCCGTCCAAGCCTTGGAAAGGCTCCAACCGCCTGTCACTTAATATTGCCTTTGCAGAAAATAAATGTGACTTTTGCCTCCCGCATCCTGGACACCCAAAATAACTTCTCCCACTGTCTCTCTATTCAACGGAAAGAGGTAGGGAAACACTTCTGTCTCCATCCGTCTCATTCCTTCCTCCCTCCTCACCCCCTCTGTCCTCTTCAAATACAACAACTATTTTTAATGTTGCACGCATACATGTTTCAAAATTAATGGCGTCACTTGCAAATAGAGCTACAGTAAAAATGAGTCACTTTGACAGTGAGGAGGTTGCATTCCTCCTGCATGACGGCCAGTGGCTCCGAGTCGCAGTCTGTCTGCACTGGGACAGAAAAAGACCTTTAAGGCCTGGAGGAAAAAAATGTGAAAAATGTGGCAACGGCCACTCACTCAGCCCCCACTCCACACACATACAGGGCAATGGGGTGTGTGTGTGTGTGTGGAACAAAGTGAGATATGATACCCATCTTTAGAAGCCTCTAATCAGGGAGAACAAAGCAAAATGACGGACGCTCAGCTGGAAGGAAAGGGAGCGAGATAGAGAGAGAGATATTGAGATGAGAGGGAGGACAGACAGTAGAGGACAGAGGGGAAGGAAGGAGTGGGGACAGAGAGGAGAAGGAGGGAGGAGAGGAAAAAGGAAAATGGAGGTAGAGAGGGCACAGGCCTTGGATTCCACACTATTATCATCTGCTGCATAGTGAGCATTCCATCTGTTCAACAGCTGGGCTACACACACACAAGGCAGAGAAGTCGTTGGGACATGCCTGAAATTGTGGTTGTCATGGTGAAGGTTTGGTTCTCATGGCCAGAGCCCTGATCGTTTATAAAGAGGATTAGTGAGGGAGAGAACACAGAGAGACTGGCACAGAGAAATGGAGGAGTCGAGTAAGAACAAGAAAGAGAGCAAATGAGGGCAGAGAACAAAAAAAAAAAAAAAAATGTAATTAAAAAAAAATCAAACCCCAAACAAACAAGGACCGGAAGAGACACACAGACTGAGACAGACAAGCAACCTGGTCATTACAGTCTTTCTACTTTAACCTGATTTCATGGACATCATGTAAATGAGAAACCCAGTGTCTTTAATTGGGGTGAAGATTTGAGAGAACCTGGTTAACACAGCTAGATTTCTGCAGGAGAAACCTGATTTCTTGCCACGCATAACTTATAAAAGCATGCCTGTGCAAGACAGACAAAGAGAAGCAGAGGTATGAAAAGGAGGATCATTACTTGTATTGCATCCTTGTGTCCAAAATAATGATATCCAATGCCCAATTTAAACTGAAACTAAAATAAATAAGTCTTTATATAAATGCATGTAATTGCATTCCGATTTTCCGCCTTAACTGGGATTCTTTTGTGTATGTAAATGTTGACAGAGAGAAAAAGAGAGAGACCTTGTCCACAGCAGCCCTCTCACTACAGAAAGATGAGCGATTCAACTGCCAAGCGACACAAAAGCTCGCTCTGCTTTTCCAAGAAGAGTATGAAAGTGTGCACACGTATGCATGTGTGTTTATGTAAGTGTGTAGCGCTGTGACCTGACCAGGCTGTTAGGGATTATGGGAGATGAATTTCTCAGAACCCTGACCCCATCTGACCCTGCTCAGCCCAAAAAGACTTGCGAGAGTGACTGCAGACTGGCAGACAGAGTGGAAGACCAATTCACTGTCAGATATGTAAACAGCACAGGCAGAAGCAGCCGGTTGACAGTGGCAGAAAACACCAAACAGAGATAAAGAAAAGACAGAAAAGCAGAGATATCGACTGATGGGAACAGAGAGTTAGACTGACCAAGGCCGTGAAAACATTGAAAACATTTGTTTTGTTTGTTTTACCTTCCATTCACACCTGTCATTTTTTTTACCACATAAAATAGATCTCTCTTCATTCACTAGAAGTGCATACATTTAAAGTGCCAGTCTTGAGTTACAATGTGGGTGTGTGATGTGATCTGCTGGCTCATGTAGCCCGTACATACCAATTACCAAGAATTTATTTTACATTTTAATTATCTAGATGTTTCATTGTTGCCAATTTTTTGTAAGCAGCTGTGTCGATATGCAACTTGGCATCATTGGTAACATCAGTTACAAATGTATCCACTATATACTGTACATTCAAAACCTGAAAACAATGTTGTGGTGGCAAAAAACAGACCAACTATCACATAACTGGTTTGAACCTATAAATGTCCTATATGTGGTATTCTAAACAAAAAAAGGGGAAAAAGGAATATAACCTCTCACACTGTTGCATGTTTTTCATGAAATTAACACAGTTTTTCCTATTAATCCTGTTTTTTTTCTCACCACATCTCTTACTGGCTGTTGGAAGTGATTCGTCTAAGTATTTGTGACTGCGTGTATTTTCTGCTTACAGAATCCTCCCTTGCAAAGAACTCCTCTCTTCCTGTTTTGTTCCATAAAGCAATACAAAGCCCAGTTCAGTGGCACATATAAAGTAAAGGGCTATAGCAGCTTTTAGTCTTCTATGTGGTGCTCATGTGTGTTTATAGCAGTCAGACAGACGTCATGGAATTAGTCCAATATTGGTCTTAAACTGCTACTGCAGAACCTTAATATCCACTCCAAATCTTTTAAGTGTACACAAATCGCTTGAGCAGTAAGCCCCAGATGTCTGGGGTTTGTGCATTTTATCTATTCAGTTACTTAACTTGTTTAGGTCAAACTCAGTATTACCCTGCTGAAGCAGTTTAAAGGACTTAAAATATTATGTAACCCAGTTCTGGTTAATACAGAGCGGTTGGGCGCTCTAGCTTGATAGTGTGGCGAGTTTATCGCTTGTATCACAAGGTTCATTCAGCTGGATGGGGAAATGTCTGGTGTTCTCATTGTGATTGGCGAGAACAACCTCCCCTTCTAATCCCACTAGTCCTGTTACATGATATCAGCGGGTAAGACATTCCTCTGCTGGTAAAGCCATCCCTTGTTCTCACTCTGTTTTTTGTGCATCCCCCCTTTTTTCCCCCCCTTTTCATTCCGCAATTACTGTCTTTCTTGATTGTTGTCCTTAATTTCTTTCCTTTCCTTTATTCTTGTCTCATCTGTCATTTCTTTATTCTCTCAACACTCCCTCTTCTAGCCTCCCTCTTCCACGCCACTGCCCTCCATCTTGCCCCACAAACATGGCCGTATTTGGGTTTGTGGGAAGGGGTTGGAGTTCGGAGGGGGCTGAGATTATCACCATGGCAATCTACATCAAAACAGGCCAGAAAGGGAAGGGTGGGAGTGTGTTCACACATTGACAGGCCTGTTACTACAGTTACAGCGGGAGGAGCAGGAAGAGTTTGATGTTAATATGAGAGCTGAGTCATGGTTTGGTCAAAGGCCACTAGAGCTAATGAGGATGACGTCATCAAAATATTACAGGACACCATTTTTATAAATGAGTCCTTTTACCACCATCATTGTTCTAAAATTGTCAGTTCATTGCTACTGTAGTGTCATTAACAGGAAACTCTGTCAGGGTCAAAAATAGCACTAACAGCACCAGAGCTAAACCCGTGTCACTGACCCGAGACAATGAATCTACTGGTGATATCTGCATCTGTCACCCTAGAACTTCTTGTATTAAATGTGTTTGGTCGCCTGATGTTTTAAATGCTGATGTACACTAAACCAGCAATTTAGGTAATGTGGTTTTATCTTGCTTTTATTCTAAGTAGCTTTCAATAACAGCCACCATCTACATGACTAAAAACTAAAGTACATCAGTTGTGAATCATGAAGGCAAAAAGAGATCTGATTTGATTTGAAGCTTGTCTGCCATCAAGTTTACAGCCGGAGTGAGTTTGAAACAAGGAATTGAAATTTTTCCCCTACAAATTTAAGTAACACATTCTTCCTCTTAAAAATTTTAAGTTAAATAAATAAGCTATAAAACACACCCTTGCTTAATCTAATACACTCACAGGTTTGCTGCTGCAGCCAAACAGCTGGTCTGGCATGACCAGTAGCTTATGATGTTAATTAAAGGTGACAATCTTTAAAATATATTATGTAACTGATACACTCTTATCAGTTCACTGATTTACTGGCCCTTCTCTACTTGTGCTACTGTTATTTTATTCTGTAATTGTTGCATGTGGCCACAATGGTCGCAGCAAAAGTTAGCCTTGCTTTAAAGTTGTTTTTAAAGGTAAGAAAAACTAAAATACTGAACCTTCTCACAGTCTACCAGACATTGCAAAAATGTCCATGGCAATAACATTCCTGCTCAGGTTAATCAAATCTTGTACTGTTGTTATTGGCACTTTTTTAGGCATAGGTATTAAAAATGTCTGACAAAAAAAGGAGGCCAAGCCAAACTGGGGAGGTGAGCCTTGGATTTTTATATGAATATGCCAGAAAATATATAAACAAATAATTAACTATGACCCTAATGTTTTGTAAAGTCTGAAGCAAATCATGTGGCAAGACCTAACAGAAAATGAAATGTTCCTTGTTTCAAAACATCCTTCTTGGCACATTGTGATTGTGTATGGCAATGAAGAAAATTTGTAAGTAATTTCTTTGGTTTAGATTCATTATGTCAACACTTTAGGTACCTGAAATGTTTTCCCTTATTTTTGTTGCTAAGACAGTTGTGCAGCTGAAAATAAATTCCTAAGAGACTCAAAGTGCACTCAAGGGAAAGTAAAGGAAACCTGGTCATACATATTTTTAACTTGAGTTACATTTTCCCTCTACATATTACGTGGATGTAAAATGTGTTTTTACAGTTGTCAGACCACTGTAACGTCTGTGACCCCTCCTCTTATTTCCCTCATATCCCATCCAACAGAGCCAACATGGTGGACACAGCAGTCAGTGCGCACATCTGGTTTCTCCTGAATTCACAGCGCTCGGCGGTGACGTAGAACCAAAGATGGAAGAGCTGAGGGAGCTGGTCCATCTGTTTCTGCTGAAATCCCAGTTTCTCTGAGTGAGAGACAGGATCTGCGGTGGTGATGATGCAGAGCCAAGATGGAGGAACAGAAGGGACGGGGCCCACATCTGTTTCTGCTCAGCAAGCAGCTCAGTTCTGAGGAAAAGGGCCTGTAGAGCTGGCTTTACTGGGGAATGGACACTGCACTCGCCAAGTCAGCCTGCTGCCTTACTGGCACTCGGGCAGTAGCCACACACACACATACAGTATACACACACACACACACACACACACACACACAGAGCAAGGGCATCAAGGGCAAAGCGTAGGCGGCTCTGTGTGTGTGTGTGTGTGTGTGTGTGTGTGTGTATGTGTGTGTGTGTGGTATTCTGGGTTGGACCATACTTGGATGCGCCGGGCCAAGCAGCAACTTTGTCGGAATGTTTGTACTCTGCTCTTTAACTCTCCGTCTTTCCATCTCTTCCCTGTGATGTAGGAGTTCTGGTTCAGCTTTTTTTTTTTTTCGCTCTTTACAAACCTTCCATCTATCTTCCTTCTCTCGTTTGTCATTCAAATCCTACATTCCTCTCTTCTCTCTGTTTGCCCCCCCCCTACCTCCCGCCAATCCTCTGGACCCTCATGCTCTGATTGTTTTACAGGAAGCCCAGTCACGAGGTGTTTGTGCATGTGTGTGTTGTGTGGTACATCTAGCTGACTCAGCCTGATCTCCAGCCCACTACTGAGACCCTGGTAGACCAGAACAGACAACCGACGACATGCTGACATGCTACTGTCTGTCATGTATGTTCTTGTTGTTTTGAGTACTCTGTTCAACTTCGGTATGTGCCACATGAAACTGCGAAACTTATAAGCTGCTCTGTCGACTTCGCTTTCCTTTTCCTCCTTTGGCACTCCTCTAAGATGATTCTGTTTGTGTGCTACATCAGTCTGGAGTGGAGTGTGTGTGTGTGTACTGTAAGAAGCTGTGGAGTCTCCCCCACTGCACTGCAGCCAAACACTGCTTCTTCTGTATGCGTATATGTTTTGCATCTGTTCAGACTTGTGTGCAGGTTTGAAAGCATTTAAGTGTGTGAGAGAAAATGCAAATTTGATCAAAATGTTCTATGTGTGATGTTTAAAGGGGCAGTTCACCCCCACCAAAAAAACTGATTTTCTCACTTTCTCACCTCTTGTGATATCTAGCCATTCAGATAGTTTTGGTTTTATTTGATCAGGGTTTGAGATATCTGTCATTAAGATATCTGCCTTCAACTCTAAAACAATGGTTGTGAATGCAATTTTACTTGCGGTGCCCAAAACACTGAAAACTAACAATGCCCAAGTTACTCTGGGTAATGCATAGACATTGCAGTGAATTGTAGAGCTGCAACATTTTTTTTAATTAATTGATTAAGACAGATTGGAGACAGGTTGATGGCAATATAAAACTGAAAACAATCTGCAGGGATAGATATCACTAGCAGTAAGTGAATAAACATGTTTTTTTGGTAAACCTTTCCAATATGTTTTCATCCACCTCAACCAAACTATCCATTTGTGTTTATGGACTTCCAACATCTTTGTCGTCCTGACAATATTCAAAACAATTCTGTCATTACAGAAATAAAATTGCTTAAAAACATGGTCATTTGAGCTACACTTAAACTTCACAGTAATATCAGATTTGGGGACACATACACACACATAGCGCAGATGGGATATTCCTCTGATGTGACACCATGCTGTGTGTGGGACTCAACTAAAGTTTTATGGGGAGGGTAAATTTAAAGAAGACTTTGACAGTTACAATGAGGGAGTAGATGAATTTATGTGCCTCTTTATGTTGTTTCTGTCATCACCTCCACAGACAGCCCTGTGTGTTATGTGTATGTATGTGCATAAATGAGATATTCAGCTCTTTTTAATAACTCAGACATACATCTGACGGGTCAAGACATGTCATTAAACAGGACCACTACATCAAGTAAGCATGTGTGCACCTTCATGTCTTTGCACATGTGCATTACTTTGTGTGTGTGTGTGTGTGTGAGAGAGAGAGTGTGTGATAAGGCTGAGCTGTGGTGTCTCAATCTCAGAGCTCAAAGGTTTCCTTCATCTCAAGCAAGACTCTACAGGTATGTGCCCCCCCCCCCACCCCCACCCCCCCTTCTCGCTCTCCCCTCTCTCTCACCCAACCCCCCTGTGGCTCAGCCTTCACCAACAAGGCCGGTATTGTAGCGAGGGTAAAGCGATAGCGCTCAGGGACAGGTTCAGCTATGTGGTTACCCAGACAACCCCTCTTACCCCCTTCCCCACCGTCCCACCTCCACCACCGCCACCCCCCTCCCGGATCCCTTCACCTCAGTGAGGCTGCATTCATCCATTCATTTTTTTGGGTGACTTTCTGTGAGAGAGAGAAAAAAAGAGAGTGAGAAAAAGAGAGAAAGGTGTGTTTTATCTGGCCCGCTTGAATGCAAAGGGGGCACTCTCAGGTTGAACAGGACAAAGCCAGTAATATAGAGACAGACAGAGAGGGGTCAGAGAGGATATTCCTCCAAAAAAGAGAGAGGGTTTGTTCCTTGTTGAGATATCCTCCATCTGGAGAATAAAAACATCTCTCAGTGATGTTTTCTGACAGGAAGCCATGTGAAACTGCAGACATTTGCAGACATTCAGTTGTGTCTCCTGGCTGTTGCTTTTAGTGTAAAATTTTAAATTTTAATGTCAGGTGTTCTGCATGTACATGTGTATTTGTGCATTAGAAATATACACATACATTGCACTTTGCTACTTTAATTATGCTTTTTTGCATCTACCTTCCTGTATTCATGTCTGGTGTTGAGGTTTGTGTCTGTGTTCTATGAGACTTATCGACTGAAGGTGTTATTTGATGTTTAAAAGCAAAAAAAACAACAAAATCAATGCTTTCTGGATAGGAGAACATTTAAACCCACTGTGAAGTGGTGTCGCTGTACGTCAACAGTCTGTGCCAGTCTCTCTCACTCGCTTTGTGTGTTTGTGTGTGTGTCCCCTACCTTGTGTGTGTGTCTCTGGTTCACTGTTTCGTGGACTGCTGCGGAGTCGTCTCTCTGGTTTCTTTCCTCCTGGACTGCTGACTCCGCCCCCCGACCCCACTGACCCAAGCGATGGGGCATGTGACTTGTTGCTGCATCACAAAAAAAAAAGAATTGCAGCATCGTTTAATGTTGATTATGAAAGTATATGACATGGACCGCTTCCAACCAGTGAGTCCTTGGTAAAAAAATTGCTGATGAAGACTGGTATTTGTCACACAATGTCACCTGGAATCATATATTAAACTCAATATAGCTGATAATTAAAGAAAATACATTTTAAGCTGGTTCAATTTAGAAACATAAGTTCCCCTGCTGCCTTAAAAATGTGATTAAGTGAAGTTAAGTGAGTCAAGTTAACTCTACGAGAGATAAGCTCAATATACTAATAAAGATAATAATAATAAAGGTATTAAGTTGACTCAACAACTGTTCATTCACTTTGACAAATGTCATGGTCAGACTTACCTTCTATTTACATTTTCTCAGTTTGTTGTGACAGTTCTTTATTTATCACTTCATACCAGAGTCAGTACAAAAACAGCATGTCAGGCTGCTCTAAATGAGCTTGTTAAATTACAAATGTACAAAGTGGGGACTGAATTTGATACTAACCTTCATCATGGTTTGCATTGTTTTCATGGATATTCACATAATTAAAAGAGACCATGACCTGTCTTCACATGTATTAAAAGACACACAGATGGTTTCCATCATCAATATTTTCTTCAAATTACAAAAAGGAAGAGCCTCTGGAGAGTTTTAACTCTCAAACAATGCATCTTGGGAAGTCTGCTAATAAGCTGATCATGTTTATTTAAAAACTTAAAATTAATA
The DNA here is from genome assembly GCF_963924715.1 of Thunnus thynnus. NCBI lineage: Eukaryota > Metazoa > Chordata > Actinopteri > Scombriformes > Scombridae > Thunnus > Thunnus thynnus. Next base: position 10,515,246 of record NC_089532.1, read on the forward strand.
AAACTTATATATTTGAGTTAAGTTAATGACAAAAGATTAGTTGATTCAACTAAATTCCTGTATAATGTTTTACAGTGACAGCATATAGAGATTAGTTTGTTTCTTATTGTTTCTTATTTCCTGTTGTTGTGATCAAATGGCCAACCTCAGAAAAAAAACAACAATCAATCAATTAACCAGTCAGAAGGGCAAAAGTCAACCAGGAGGCGTATGACAGAAGCAGTGTGGTCACCTGTATCCGTTGTGTGCTGGCCCCAGGCTGCCCTTATACAGCGTGGAGGGAGGGGAATTAAGCCGATTCTGTCGCTCTAGTTGTCTCTGTTCCTTTATCTTTTTGGGCTGTGGCTTACTGTACGTGTCCTCTCTGCCTATGTAGTTAGACATCCCATAAACTGGGATGATTTCTGGAGAGAAAAAGAGAGGATAAATGATGACTAACAATCTGTGCAAAGTACTTGTAAAAGTAAAAATTGGATTAATAATTGAGTCCAGTCAGCATGTCAGTACCTGGATCGCCATACATGGGGGGAAGGTGGTGCTGGTAGTACTGGTGGTGGGGTAGCTCCCCGGGGCTAACAGGGGGGTAGAAAGAGTGAGAGTTTGGGATGAAGTGAGGGTGAGCCAGGTAGGGGGGCAGGTGGTGTGTGGGGGAGAGGGCTGGAGAGTAGGAGGGAGGGTAGCACTCTGGAGACTGAGGGGTCACCACCACCCTGCGGACCCCTGTGGTATCCTCCAGCACCTGCAGGACAGAAGAGAAAAGAAAGGGAGGGGTGTGAGAGGAATAAAAGATATGCTTCTGGGATTTCACAGTAAACATTACACTTGGAAGTTTTGCACACTGACAGCTCCAAATGGCAGCGGGACATGCTTTAGTACCCACATATCATGTTACGCTGGTTAACTACACCCAGTTTGTGATTGCTTTATAATGCACATTGTTATGTAGAGGTTTCTCTGGGTGGTGCTCGCTCAAAATGGTTAAGGAGCCAGTTTGTGTTTCATTACCAAGTTTTAATTTGGCATTTGGTACATGACACAAAAAAATTCCATTCATTTTGATTCATTGAAAGTTAATAACAGGGGATCAACACCGTTATTTTTCTCTAGTTTCTGCTTATGATTTACTGTTTTTTTATGTATGCAAAATGCTAAGTATGGCTTCAAGGAACAGTTAGACATTTCGGGAAATATGCCTAATCTTTTTCTTGCCAAGAGTTAAATGAGAGTGCTATCAATCTTTTCATCTGTCAGCAAGAAAGCGAATAAAGTGTTTTCCAAAATGTCAAGCTATTCCTTTAAAATTCTAGTGTGTTTTAAGTGTTTATATCTATTTTTAAAAGATATTTTAAACCTCTGAGCCCTAGGCTATTTTCAGGGTAATTTCACTACCTTCACTTACTTTTAAGCTCTTATCTTGGTCATTATCAGGGCTAGCTATACATGCTGTATCTTGTTTTTTTCAGTACAGTCAAAGCTATCCAGATCTCTCATCATTTGGTATGATAATATTTGCAGTGCGCATGAGCCTATCTGCACACAGGTGACCTGCACAGGTCTTTTGACCACAACTTTCGAATCATTGCAATGAAAAGCAAATACATTATTTTGTGTTTATTTTCATGCAAAGTGGTATGTAATGTCAGCCCTATAATGGAGACAATGCAGAAATTTTGCTGTAATTTCAGTACCAGATTACTTGACAAGGCTTTGTCACACAGAGAAACAACTAGCATCATTGGAAAGGGTAAGTTCTGCTGTTTCTTTTGATATGCAGTACATTGTTAAGCAATAGGGACTTTGTGACTTATTCAGCCGAAAACAGGAGTGTGAAAATGGGTGAGGAAATTAGAAAAGATATTTCTTTGCAGAAGTTTGATCTGTCTTCATGATGTGATTACTTCAGTATGTACAATATGTGACTAGCTTCATTGCAAAGCTCTGGTTCTGCCCTTTTTTGTGATAAGTGTTGCATATCTATGCAATGAGAAGTTCATGAGTAAATCAAACAATAATAACGGATGTGGAGATGGACCCAGAGCTGTACGCAGATTGTAACTATGATTAAATTTGATCGCTGCGATGAATACTTCACGAGCAATTCAACCGAGAAGAAGGGATGTGAATTTGGATGCAAATTGCATCTGTCAGGCTTTAAGGGTTAAAAATTCAAATGGCTATTTAATGGCTATCACCTTAAGACTATTTTGCTGTCAATCATTTCGTAAGAGCAGGTGTCCTTTCATTTGAAAAGTATACAACTATTGAGAGGGAAAAAAATGCACAATTTATTGAACATCTGAGACTCTGCGCAAACAGGATGCTTTGGCCCTTTAAGTGATGAAAACAAGTTCTGCAATGTTGTCATCAGATGGTCTGCAGATTTCAATAACATCAGTTTCAAAGAACTGCCTCAAATTAACATAGATTCCATACATGTATTCACATTCACGGACGAGGACACACACACACATACACACACACACACACACACAGACAGACACACACACATTCCAACTATTCAGACACTCACAGGCTTGCATTCCAAGCAGAGAGCAAACACACACTCCCTGCAGTGAGGGGAAGTCATCTGCTGGTCCCTAACAACAACAACAAACCACCAGTCTGTCTTTCTCACACATACACACACACACACACACACATACCAAATAACACTACCCCAAAACCCCCACACACACTGACAGGCAAAATGGGGATCAACAGACTCAGTGCCAGAATACGACAGACAGAAAGAAAGAAGAGAGAGTATTAAAGAGGGTCAGGAGGGGAGGAAGAGGGTAATCCGAGTGAGAAAAACTGAGAGAGGGGGAGAAGAAGAAGAGGAGGAGGAGGCGGAGGAGGAGGAGGAGGAAGAGGAGGCCCCCCAATCTCCCCCTCATCCACAGAAAAACAGAGTGTTTACAGAGAAACAAGGGCAAAGTCCCTGCATGAGTACATGTGGACCCGACCCACATGCCCACGCAACATTTCCTGGCAAGGATACACACACACACACACACACACACACACATATTCCAAATAATGCTGGGAGGGACATACACACCATCACAATGCAACCATTAGCACAAACCACCAAGGACATACACACACACACGCATGTGCAAAATCCATCTGTCAATGCACTACTTTCCACCACCGCAGTGCTCTTTCTCCATCCATCCCTTCTTCCACCCCTCACCCCCCAAAAGACCTACCCACCCAGTGCCTGTCTCCCCTATCGGCCTTGTTTATGTAAGAGTGACAGTGTTTCCCGCTCACACTTGGCCGAGTCCCTACTAACACACATACCCACACACAGGCAAACACACACCCACGGTGAGCCAATGACCTGACTTCCATTGGCATAAGAACACAATCCCACCACAGGCAGAAGTATTTGTAAAACTATGCTTTTGAGGACAGTCCAATGAACTTGTGTTGATAAATGAAACCTTGCAAAACTTAAAAAACCCTTCTCGATTTTTCTCGTCTTCCTATCTTCACGAGGACAGATCAGGTCAGATAGAGAACACAGTCATACACATATTAGAGAGTCAGAAAAACAAATGCCCCCCTGACACTCAAAATTCAGCACATTCCTGCTCGGTGCTCTGTTGGGGGAGGAGGTCGCCTTGGTTACTTCTTTGCTGATCTACAACAGCCAGGATAAGTGTAATGCCCGGTGCATGCTTTCTGTGCAGGTTGACGTGCGCAAGCGTTCCACAAATAGTCTGTCTTCCATCATATTCATGCTTGCTACCCTTTAATGACGACCACTTGAGAGACTTCTGGTAGTCGTTCATCAAAAATAAACAGTACAAGTCTAACAGCTAAAATCTGCTCCACAGAAACGTGTCATTTGCAGCTGCTGTACCTCGTACTTGCCTCAAATCTCTTAATGCAATCAGTTTCTCTAATGATGCATAAAAAATTCAGGACACAAGCATCAGTATGCTAAAACAAACCAGGCAGGCTACTCAACTTGCACAGATGACCTTCAAAATTACAAAAAAAAAAGAATATATTTGCATTGGAAATATTTTAAATTATTTCACCTCGCTAGCAGGTTTTACGCCTATGTTACTAAGAAAAATATGATTTGAAGAGTCAATACTAGATCACAAGATGGCATAAGAAGGACTTGTGTGTCTTTCTGCTGCCTGACTGTGATTGTGATTGAAAAAAAGGACACACAAACACAAACAAACCTGTGAGATGTATCCTGGGGGTACATGGATAGGGGGAATTGACCCATTTGGGGACATCATGGGAACCTCAGCAGGACCTGCAAAAGAAGAGGAGATTTATTTATTTAACCAGGCAGCTCACCTTTGAGTGAATTCTCCTTTACACTCGTCAGTCAACAGTACACATGCAGGGGCACAAACACACGGTGCCACACACGGTGAAGGGCAGAGCAGTGTGACACATATGTTTAACATATTGTTTTACAAAGCCATTCACTCCAGTGTATTAACCAGTATCTCAAAGGTGAATTAATAAATTATGGTCATATTAGAGTGAAGTCATCTACAGAGTCAACAAATGACTTTAGACTGGGAGGATTTATCCTTCCTTAGTTTAGTTTTAAGTGTTGTACCAACAAATCATGAAATAAACTCAATCAACCAATAGTGTGTTTATTATTTCATTCTGAACAACTTTTATGAGCGAAGTCTTAAAGTAAGTCAGTCTTTCCAGAGCGGTAGCAGAAGCCGATGTCTGCACTCAACAGTAATGTCATGATTAGGGGTGAGACAATAAAAGAACACTCATGATAAGTTACTGGGATAATTGTGTATCGGAATAATCGTGAATATCCTCACGAATGACTTGAAAAAAACTGTCTAGCTCATTAACATACAGTCCTATATTGATCTGATATTGATATATTGCATCTTTCCAGTCATTGTTTGATTGTTTGTTTTTCACTAAAAATGATGTTCACTAAAAAATCGTGAGTTCTATCTGTGATGCAATAAAACAACAACATGTAAGGTAAAGTGATTCCAGTATGTTTTAGTGTCATTTTGAGAGTTTTAAGCATATTTAGATGATTATCGGGATGATATTGTGAATCAGGATTTTCATACAGTCCCATGCCTAGTCAAGATAGATGTATGTGCAACACATAAGGGCACAAGAACACTCGCTGAAAAAGAAATTCCTGCTCTGAAGTAGAAGTAAGAAAAATAGAATTAGCAGATTGAATTTATGTTAACTTTTCCACTATCCATATCCCCCCCCCCCCCCCCCCCCAAATCTCTCCAGTCTCTCTCTTCCTCCGTCTCTCTCCGTGATGGAGGTCTGCGGCTGGTAAACTCATTGGGACCCCATTGGGACAGCTGGAGGCAGACCTGGCCTCAGAATAAATCACACGGCACACACACACACACACACACACACACACACACACACACACACACACACACACACACACACACACACACACACACACACACACACACACAGATGGGCCTCATCACCTACAAACACACATGCAGGCATGAAGGCACGCTAATATTTTCTGTCCATGTTGCCACCAGTCAAATGTCAGTTGAATGTTCTAAAACCTGGTCTCCTTTAAAGGGTAATTTCACCCAAATTAAAAAAAAAAAAAACATGTTTCATTATCTCATTTACTTCTCACTGTGAAAGTATTTCTTTGTTATGATTTGGAATTTAGGTGAACCAACCCTTTAACTCCTGTTTTCATCCCTCCCTTGCTCTTTCACACTCCTCCCTTTCCTTCCTTCCTTCTCTCAGTCCATCCTTGCGTCCCACTTTTCAGCTTTTTCATCCCTCCATCTTCCTCTCCACTTTCACTCTTCTTCCTAACTCACTCGATCCCCCTTTTCTTTCCATCTTTTTTCGTCTCCTTCCTTCAATAACCATTTTAAGAAATTCCTCCAGCATGAACCTCCCCTCTTTCCCTTCTTCCAGCCATTACTCACTTCACTCCCTCCTTTCATTTCAAATATTACTCACTTCATGCTTCCTTATTTCCCCTAAGTCATTCTCTCCTTCTTTCCTACTAAAAATCACTCCCTCTTTCCTCCTATCCCTCCATCTCTCAACCCACCACTCATCAACCAAACAAACAGGTAACAGTACAGTAAACACACACACACACACCTACGCACACACAAAAACAACCTGGGCAAAGTCTGCAGTGTGGGCTACAGTAGCGTGTGTGTGAGTAGGTCACAGGTATGGAGAGACAGACCTCTTTCAGTCCTGTCTGCTCCCCTACCATGGAGACTAGAGGGATATGAAAGTCCTCATTGAGTAGAAGGTCATAGCATGAGGAGAACACACACACACACACACACCGCAGACATACAGGGCTCCTCTAAACCTCTTTCCATCACTGCTCATAGCACATTTTCCCTCTTGCTCATACACTGTCCCAAATACACACTCTCTCCTCTGTGTCTCAGTTGCCCTCTCTCTCCCTCAAACACACACACACACATATATACACACACACACACACACACACACACACACTATTGGCAAACAGACGTGTGTTTGGACAGTCTCTGCTGCTTCTGTGCTCTTCACTCAGCAAACAGCAACATTCCTCTGCTCACACACACACACACACACACACACACACACATACACACTGAGCATTCCCATCTCTGGCCCCCAGGACTGGACCCAACAGGCCCAACTACCCCCCAACCCCTACCCAAAACACAAGACACTCTTTGTCCTACTACCCTTCACACACACATTCACACACACACACACATGCACACACTGCTGTAAGTCATATAGTATTAGACTGACTGCCATTTAGAAAAGCTGATGATAATCAAGCAGTTGTACAGTAGGTGTGTGTTTGAGCGGTTGTAAGTGCGTCTGTGTGTGTGTGCGTATATGGAAGTTAAGTGAGTGGTGCACGATCCACGTTATGGTAACGTCACTCTCTGGTCTTCAGCCTCCAGCTTTGCCCTTTAAGCGCCACAAATAGAGTCACGACTTCCTCTGCCTAATCCTGCTGGAATCCCAGACAACTCGACTAACAAAATCCACTCCACTCTCCCCCCCTTCTCATCTTGCATCTGTTGCTCCTTCCGCTTCCGACTGCCAGAGAGGTCAGGTCAGAGATCACTTATGAGGTCATATCCCCCATGTGGGATGACATCACTGTACTACCTGAGCCACTACGAGGCATTAGTCATGTGTAATCTGGCCCTTAAGAGAGGCATCCAAGGGGTATCTGACTAAATGAGTAATAGTTCATTTTCACTACACTTGTATTTAAAAATGATTAGTTACAGTAGTTGCCAACAACAAATGAGGATTGTGTCGAGATGATTAGCAGCTTCTGCTTCAGCTACAGCCAATGATTCTCATAATTATAGTTGGACCACATATCACATAAACCCTGACATTTCTGTCACAAGTGGATGTGACTTATTATTCATCCCGTCCCAGAAATTGCATGCTAGTATTTCTCAAAAAAAAAAGAAAAGAAAGGAAATGGATAAAAGCTCCAGGCTGAGTGATAATTCAACATTATCATTAATTGACTTTCACTTGTATTGTGTCACGAAGGCGCGACCGTATTGTGTTATCATTTTATCAGTCCAAATTAATGATTTCTAGCAGTGTAATGAAAAATAACTGTTGAAAGTTTTCTTTTACACTTTTCAAGCGTTTTTTTCCCCCCCTGTAAACATCAACAATGCATAAAATGTAAAACATTAATGGAATATAGCTCATTGCATTGCACATCAATTTGATTTAAATGTGATTTTGCCATATCCTCATATATACTGAATAATGTATACATATGAGTATTCATTTCAACCATATTGCCCTATTTTAAGAGCTAACAGTGAATATGTAATAATTATTTATGATCAACTTTAACTTTAGTTCATGCAGAGAGAACAGCGTGCCAAGCCAGAACATTTCCTGTGAAATCCAATCAGGTGGCTCAATGTGTAAAATGCTATGTATAGTGATCAATGTTACCAGCGTTAAAAGGCTACATGTATCATGTAAAAGTCATCTTAAAGTACGGCTTCTGAAACTACTGTAATTATGTTTTTCTTTTGTTATCTGTACAGCCCGCGAGAGTTAATCAAAACCACATCTATGACTAAACCATCCTATTGCGAAGGTCACCGAAATTGACGTGAGGTCTGTGGTCAAATGTGTGTTCGTTTGGCAGTCAGTGACGTGTGCACGCATTTGTTCGGGAGCCAATGTCTAAGGAAACCGGGGGGACCACAGGAATGATGACAAATTGTGTTTTGTATTGCATGTAACAAAGATAGACGAAACATAACGTTGACACACAGAGGGGGAAGAGAAGAAAGACAGACAGGTGTTGAATGGAAAAATACTGTTTTCGTAAGGAAAAAGAGCAACAAGAACCAGAAGACAGAACAAATTAAGAAAATGTGAAAACATTACGAAATACATAATTAAAATTAATTAAAAGTGGATATATAGGGCAACACTGATCCCCAAGTTAATTGGAAAAAAAATCTTAATGCTAATCTAACACACACACACACACACACACACACACACACACACACACACACACATACAATTTTAAAGCCTCACCTCAGAAAGTTAAACTTTTGTCGCCAAAGATTTACACTAGCAATATACACACATGTTCATGGTAAACATCCTGTCTCATTCATTACCACACACACACACACACACACGCACACACACACACACACACACATACAATCCCAGACAAGCAGATAATCTCATATGGTCAACTCTTCTATACTGACTCATTCATAAAAACAAAAAACAAACGAAAAAAAACACATCCTTGGGATTTCGTCCAGCTGCCCATACATACATTCACACACATACAAAAACAGAGGAGATGATGCAACATTTCATCAGATGTTTCTCATGATACAGCTGTCAAAGACAGCTGTGACTGGGCCCCCAAAGCACAACACACACACACACTCAAACACTGACAGAGTCCGGCGCTCACACACTCCCAAATACTTACATCCGTAATCATGCATTAACTTATACATACTGAATAAACACACACAACCATGCACACCTATCGATCAACAGCGCTGACAGTGAGTGTGTGTACTGTAGGCCGACTGTGTGTATCAGCTTGTGTTCTGTCTATCAGATGGGAGTAGCATTCAGCTTCTAGAAAGACATGAAACACTTTCTCTTTTTCCCTTCATGAGCCCTGCACATGTGGTCACCACATTGAAAGGAAACACAGACCCTCTTGGGAAAGCATGTGTGTGTGCGGTGTTGGTATCAGACCAAAGGAGCCTGTTTGTGAGCTGACCTACATACAAAACAACCAGACTCAGATGGATTTCCCAAAAACACACAGACAAAAAAAAAAAAAAATAGTAGTGCTAAATAGACAAGCTTAAAAAAAAAAAATCCTTATCTCAAAAGTACAACACACACACACACAATTTGTACACCCTATCAAAACCCCATGAAGGAGGCTGTCCGATCTAGATGGGTATTTGTATTCTTGTATGAGTCTGTGTTTGCATGTGTGCGTGCATCTGTGCGTGTGCATGTGTGCGTGCGTGCGTGTGTGAGTGTGTGTGTGTCTGGGTCAGTTGTGACGTGGCGTTGCCTGGAAGTTATGTAAGCATCAGTAGGGTAATGTTATCTGTCCTCGGAGCTCCAAGAGCGAGACACTCCCACGACAGCTTCCTCTACTGCCTAGCCAATACATACACACACACACACAGACACACACACACACTGTGGAGCACGGCACACACTGAGGAGCACGGCCTATTGTCATATATAAAAATGAAACAAATCCCCATAGATCTTAGACATAGATCTAGACAACTAATATAGCTACTAGAAGCTCAGCGAGAAAAAAAGGAGAGAAAGAGAGACAGAGTGTGGAGCATGATGCTAAGTGCAGTGAAAAAGACAGAGAGGATATGGAAGACGGAGCAGAAAGAGCAAGAGCCTACAGTTGCAGGAAATGTGGGAGACAACTTTAAAATAGCACAGTGTACTGTATATACTCATCCCAGGTTACTGTAAAAACATGTGATGCTACATGCACATAAATACACACACACACACACACACACACTAGAGAGCCCTCTGGTCCATCTCCGGTGAGTCAAGTCCGGCGGACATCTCTGCTGTGGGCAGGGTGAGGTTCAGTGATGGAGGAGGAAGTCAGGACTTCCTGCGCTGCCCTGCCCTCAGTAACGACACAGAAATTCTGCAAAATGACGCAGTACCTAGCACACGCATGAACCCACACATAGACGGACATGCATAAGTGCACACACAGCTGATGTGCTAGATATGGATGTAACAAACACCTATACACATGTGGAGAAAGAAAACACACAGCCACACCTCTGATCCTGACTCTGTGTTCTGTGCGACGAGTCTGTAATTTGAGTGAGCTGCTGATTTGCTGTGGAATGTAAATCATAAGCTGGAGAGTTGCTACGTTTGCACACTGGGTCTTACTGTATGTATGTAGTGTGTGTGTGTGTGTGTGTACACAGGTATGTGTAAGCGAATTCCTCAAGAGTGTGCCCCCTCAACTTATAGCCTCCGAGCTCAACGTTGCATAACAGTATCATAAGTAAACATTTGTTCTCAGTTGTGCTGATGAAGCTGATGAAACGATCAGTGCCATGACTACTTCATCAATGTCTGACATCAGCATATTAAAAAGCTGAAGAAGAAACAATCACTATGAGGGCTGTAAAACTAGGGTTCTATTTTATTAGCCCACTGGCTCGCACTCATATTTCAAATTAAGCACACTCTCCTTCATGCAGATTATGAAAAAAAACAAAACAAAAGTAATAAGCCTTTTACAACACCAGTGAAGAAAGCTTTCCATCCCTACTTGTGTAAAAAATGCTGCTTGTCTTCCATGCCAAACGCTGTATGGGGGTCTGATGATCGAGAGGTTCGCTGCCAGACAGAACATGCACTAAAGTCCATCTCTGGTTGTTTGCCCAGAGTAGCAGTAGTTGTGATGCCCATTCCCAAGTTGACTAGGGGATTAAATCCCATTGTAACCTGCTTCTGCTTTTTCAACTTTTACACTGTCTCTACAGATATAATTACCATGGAAGTTGTCCAGTTTCTACTCTGTGATTCCGAAGAGCTATCTGGGATCCGATTCAGGGGAAAACTGTAAATCTAAATGCCTTATATATCTATTTTGCAAAGAAAATACAAAAACAAAAAGACACAGGGTTTGTTATTCAACTTACAGTCACTAATGTCTTGATATACAGTCAATAAAAGTGATATTTCGTCAACCGAGGATGCCATTATTATCAATCATTTCAAAATGTTTTTATGTAGGTGGACACATAAACACTTCATAAATCTAAAATGTTTTTCAAACATTTAAAGCCCTCATGTGGTGCTTGATTTATATTCCAAGTAAATAGTGTTTCCTCTAATACGGAGCTGCCAGTCTCTCCAGGTCTGGGCCAGTCTCCAGGTGTTCCTAAAGACTTTAAGAATCTTTGGCATTTTTGAAATGTATTTATTGTATGATCTTTATTTATCCAGGTTAGTCCCTGTGAGCTCAAGTGTGTTTATTTTCTTTCTTTTTTTTTTTTTTTTTTTTTTATAAGGGAGAACCGGCCAAGACAGCAGCAGCACTTGAAGTGTTTAATACTCAATAGCCCCAGAGCAGTGCAAAATATGTGGAAGTTATTATAAATCAAACACTCCTGCTCTTTTTTTTATTTTTTGAGAATGATTTAATTCCAGATGGGGAGGTTTGCTCCTAAATGTGATACACCCAATTTATGGAAAAAAAACACTTAACACATTAGGATTATCATTAGTGTAACACACAACCCCCATGCTTTTGGTGAATTTGGATACTTTCAATCATTTTGGGACAGTATGCAACAATTTCTTTCATCTAAGTGACCACATACCTTATAGTGTTACATCTCATTGGGGGGGAAAAAAATCTCAACTAGCTCCAAAGGGTTAAATATCTTGAAATGTGATTTTAACATTAATCTTATCATGTTCTGATCCTGTATGAACGGTCATTAAGCATACAAGCCTTGATCTGTTCAGTGTTCAGCATTTAGCAAGGGTGATAGCCCATACCTCCACCCAGCCCAGATCTCTCTCCGGCTCTCCCCCACCCAGAGGAGGGGCGCAGTCGGCCGACCTACTTCTGGTGCTGGGTCTGCTCCAGAAGAGAGCAACGTAACGTCTGGAGGGACACTGAGCCCCAGCCATGCTTTGTTCTCAAGATTAACATGCGCAAAAACACACACACACACACAGACACCTTTGCAGCCTCACATGGATGCACACACAATCACACATAAAGACCATCATACACGTCAGATGTCATGCTGACATGGACCCACACACACACACACACACACGGTTGTCACACACATGCACACACACTTGATTTTTGGAACACATTGACATTTGAATAGTTTACACTGACAGAAATCGCGGTCACCTTGGCACAAACATCACGCACCAAAATGGGACACGAACACACAGACAATGATACAGTTACACATCTAGACATAACTACTGAACACACACGAGAGTACACACACACACACCCTAGCTTGCCCTTTTCCAGTATTATCACATGAGGCTATTCTCAGGTCTGCAGATATAATTGTTTTGAGTTTGGTAACCATGCAACATACTGCATGGAGTGACATGCTTCAGTTATCACTCTTGCCGCTCATGCACGACACACACATGCACGCGTGCAGACAGGCGTATGTGAGACTCCTGACATACATGTGCAAGCATGCACGTGCACACGCAAATATACACAATCCAGACACTGATGACTCATTGTATCCATTCCCTAATCAACTCTACATGTCTAGAGGGAAAGAGAGAGTGAGAGAACAAGAGAGAGAGCGAAGAAGTGCAACAGCTGTTGGTGTGTAAACAGACTCAGAGTCTAATAATCATTTCCTGCTATCCCTCCCTCGTTCCCTTCTCTTTCCCTCACTCCCTTGAATCCTCAAGATGCAACAAATTCTCAAACCTTGACCTACTAAAAGAACAGCAATGCTTTTACTCAGTTTTACTAATTTTCCCCCAAGCTGCTACTTTTGTACCCAGCTGTACTCCTCACCATTCCTCCCCTCACTCTCCTCCTTCTATCTCTCCACATGTTAATGTGGGGCATTCCTTGTGTATGAGTCACAGTCTGAACAGCACTGAGTTTGTGTCCAACACAAAGAGTAGAGAAAGTGTGTGAAGGGAGAAATAGGAAGAGAAGAGAAGAGGAGAGAAGAAGAAGAGAAGAAGAAGAGAAGAGAAGAGAAGAGAACAGAACAGAACAAAACAGAACAGAACAGAACAGAACAGAACAGAACGGAACAGAACAGAATAGAACAGAAGAAGACAGAAGAGAACAGAAGAGAACAGGAGTTGTGTGAATGTCAGTGGAAAGGATGAAGGCAACACTGGAAGTCCTAGATTAGCAGGGACTTTCCCCCACTCCCCAACTGAATTCTACTGTTTTTGTATATGTGTTTGTACAAGAGTGTGTGTGTGTGTGCATGTCGGATGCTGTGGGATAATCAGACAAGTAAGGAAGTGTAGATATGGTGGAGATTGAGTGGATATGCGAGAGAAAATGGTAAAATGAACTTGTCTTTAAGATCAATATCACAACCTTTTCTCTACCAATCCCTCTGATCATTCTTCAACCTCATTGACTAGGCCCTCCCTTTGACCGACATACACTTCCGCCTATCCAATCAGATCAGGGCAACAGAAAAAAAAAGGGGGGCTTCCCTGTGAAATCTAAACACCCATGATGTAAACAATCACATGTGCAACCTACGCAGCTGTGCAGGAGGGCTCAAAAATCCAGGAACATTTGCTTTACTCTTTTTTAAATCCTAATCTTCTTTGGTGTTGGCGGTTCTCAACCTGGGGTCCGGGGACCCCCAGGGGTCCTTAAGGGGGTTCCAGGGGATCCCCAGAAAAATTAGGAATATTTTAATTTTGTTGAAATAGACGTTAGCTCGATGAGAGAATGTATAAGAATGAGTATTCTTTTCATAGGTTTCACACTCTTCACTGTTAATCTGCCAATCTACAGTATAGTTATGACAGACAGTTATGGAATAACTAAATCTTATCAGATGGGGATCCCTGAGATTACATCTTATCAAATACATGGCCACGGCCTGATGTGTATCAATTTGGGGGTCCTTGACACCAAAAAGGTTGAGAACCACTGATGTATCCCAATACCATTCACTGCTACCACAGCCCCATGTGATCAATAAAGTTTCATCCAATCTAACTGAATCTAATCTGAAAAGCAGCATGAGCAACATGTGGAGAGGAGTCAACATTTTTAAAAGGCCCTCGAGTGTTACATTGAAGTTTAATTTAATTTAGCTAACAGCACGCAAATCACCAAAACTGAAGTTACGGGAGTGAAGCTGCGGTACAGAGGAGGTAGAGAAAATTTTTAAAAATACTACAAGATAGAAACACGACAGGCAGAGAGAAGGAGAGACAGGGAAGCAAGGGAGGAAGTGAAGGAGGTCAGAAAAAAGAGAGGGAAAGGAGGAGGGAATGAGGGCGGAGGGAGGGGAAAAGTGCTCCAGCTGTACCCTGAGCTTCAAGGGAGCCAAGAATTTCATCCCTGGAAAAGCTCTCCTTCTTTTTCTCTCTGTCGCTCTCTCTCTCTCTCTGGAAAATTCTGTAAGCACTCCTCTACACAGCTGCTGTTCACACACACATCCACTTTCACACAGTCTTACATACAAAGACAGACACAGTATTCTCCAGAGTTTTTGCCCACTCTTCTCTTCTCCCCAAACCCCTCCCACCCCCATGTTGCCCCTGAGTGGGCTAGTCCCAACAGCGAATTCAATCTTCCCCGGAGCTGGCAGACCAAACCAAGTCAGCAGCACAGGGGTGGCTGGGGTCATTGCATAGAGGAAGTGGCCTCGCCCGGAATGCATGGCAGCAGACACGACCAGACATGTAGCGTCTGATTCTCTCACTCTATCCCTCTTTTTTCTTTCTTTCTGTCTCTCTTCCTCTATTTACCTTCACTCATTCTGTCGTTTTATTTCCACTCCATTTCTTCCTCCCTCCCTTCCTCCTTCTGCCTCTTCATGCCCTACTGTGTGAGGGCATTGAGTTTATAAGTGAGAACTGGGCAGGGCATACAACAACAATCAACTCTCTCTTTCCAGCACACACACACACACACACACACACACGCACACTGAAGTCAAGCTCTTAACTACCTTGTGCCAAATGAACCAAGCCAATCCTCTCTGTCCTTTTGTTTCTTGTAAAGTACATTTGAGTGGAAAATACTCAAAAAAAAAAAGAAATCAGCAGGTATGCCACACACAAACACACATGCGCACACAAACTGTGCCCAGAGGGACCACATTCCATTACACACCACCTGGAGTGAGAGTCCGTTCCCATGGTGACCAGTTTCCCAAATCTAGTGGGACATAACACAAAATTAAGACACACACACTTACACTTAACACACCCCCACAATCAGTTTTACAGCTGGCCCCAAGACATAAAATCTTGCAGGTAAATCCTCTGCAAAAAAATCTTCCTTTCCTTTCCTTTCCTGGCTGTCAAGTTAAAACTTCAGACACCCACACACATACAGATGCATGCATGCACCCAAACACACATCACACACGTGCGGAGGATGTCTCTATTATGCACTCACACTCTGCATGTGTCCCACCCTCCTCTCATTCCCTTTTTTTTCCAGCAACAATACAAAGTATATTCCATAAATACAGACTCAGCAGACATCAACCTGAAGCAATTTTAAACAGAGAGCGGAGGGACAAAACTACAGTGGTGAGTTAGCTCTTAAAAAATACTAGACTGAGACATCGCTGTTTGAGCCTTAAAGAATAAGTTCACAATTTTTCAAGTCTGTCTTAAAACAATAGTCAGGTGCCCATAGGAACAATCATTCCTCCTGTTTATACTGACCATTATAAGATCTTCTCCAATGGGCTTACAGTGTAAATGATGGGGGACAAAATCCACCGTCCTCATTTTGAGCAAAAAAATTAATTATTTAAAAGTTAAATAAAGTAAATTAAAAGTTTATCTGAAGATAATATGAGGCTTAATTTACAGTCTTTTTAGAAAAAAAAAATCCTTATTTGTGTCTAGACAGACAGTGTTTTCCTGTCCAGCTGCAGTGGAAAGATTGTAACAAAAACAAGGAATTTGGCACTAAAATGACAGTATCTTTGGAAGATATTGAATTTTTTTTTTTTTTTACTAATTTAGATGGCTGAAGTCACAAGTAAACTTTAAAAACACTTTTTTTGCAAGGAAAGAGTGTTGTGGATTTTGTCCGCCATCACTTACAGCGAAAGTGTATTATAAAGGGATCTCTTAACGGTCTGTATGAACAGAAGGAATGATTACAGTAAGAAAAACATGTGTATGTTCATTTGGGCACCAGACTTGAAAAACTGTAAACCTATCCTTAAACACTCACTACAGCACTTTTGGATATGGTTCCCCAGTCTGACAGACAACATTAAAATATAGCGGTTGGCTTGTCTTGGAGCTGGTTTATGGATGCGGATAAAATCTATATACTCTTACACAACAATATTTTTGATATGATCAACCAGTTCAAGTACAACATTAGCGATGTAAAGGTGAACATAGAGATGTCTGAAAGGCCGCATGCTGCAAACAATTAAAGCATTGCATAAATATGCAACACACATTAAATTGGTTACGGGATTCATGATGCCTGGGGCTAAAAGCATGTGCCATTTATACACATAAACAGAGGAGACAGACACACATGCAAACATTTTGCACACATTTTTCTACACATTTAGGTTGAAGAATATAAATCCATTTCCTTTTAATTTTACAAAATAGGGACCAGAACACATCAAAGCTAAAATATTTTGAGCATTTTACATATACTGCAAATTGTTTAGTTGACTGGATTACAGACATCAGACGCTGTCTCCCAGTTGCACAGTAGTTTTCAATAATTGTGTTTGATTGTCACGCTGCCCTATACGGGTAGGAGTTTGATTCCAAGACAGCTTTGAAGAAGTTCCTAAAACAACCCCCTCTGGTTACAAGCAGCAACGGGACCATCAGAAACAGTACTCTAAATTAAGCCTTTCTGAGAAAAGTGTATTTGTGTCTTCTCCCTCAGCTTGTTTAGAGCCATCTGGCTTGGTATAAACACAGGCCGCGAGACTTTCCACCATATTTCTCTCAACCAGCTATTTCCATTTACATCAAAAGGCTTGGAGTGTAGAAGTGCACACTCAGGCAGAAGGCTGGAGAAAGAGAACCTCAGCATGCTTCTGTAGTGATGCAGTGAAGCCAGCTAGAGGAATATCAGCATCCTCCACCCAACGGAGGCAGGGAGGGACTGAGGCAAACGGAGTGAGACGAAAATAGAGAAATGGACACAGAGACTAAATGATAGAGAGATAGAGGCTCCCCTCCTAGTAGAAAACACTTAGGAGGGAAGAAAACACAGGGTGCAACCCAATTCCACTATTCCTGTCCTTTCTTCTTTGGGTCATAGAAGAAAAATCTAAAAATTCAAGACAGACATGCAAGGGAGGAAAATTAGTGAAATGAGACATCCTATCCAGTCAAGCATCATCTAAAGTGACGTGATCAGTCACTAAATAAATGTCACCATTTTGCTAGCTGAAAAGGATTTTCCATCTAATTATGTGCATTTTTTTTCACTCATAATTTTATTATTTAATATTACAGATTATGATGATGTCTCATAATGTGCAAAAACAATTTGTTGGCCATTTTGGAAAAAAACAGCACATTTGAACTATGATGTCTCTGGCTGGCTGTGATTGATTGCACCACTGAAACGGAATGGAAATGATGGCAATAGACAATTAAAATGTGTTTATTGCTGAAAGAACACAGATGGTAGTGACAACAACAAAAAATACTGTATTTTTGTGGTGCTCTATAAACATATATTCCTTGTCATAAGACCAACATTCAGAAAACATCCGAGTATAACAGCATTATGAATCAAAAAAACAAATAAAATCTAAAAAACTAGAATGATATTCAAAGAGCGTCGCTGCTCTGTCTCGTCTGTCATCAGTGATTTGGCAAAACTGCAGTGTTGAGGTGATGTGGATCAGCTGCAGCATCAAACTACTAAAGCATTTCCAATGGTCCAATAAAAGACTTCCTAGCCGAGCAGAAATAAGGTAACTGGAACATCTTTAATGACAGCGGGCCTGATTGATTTTTTTTTTTTTTGGAGGAGCGTGAGATATGAATCAGAATCAGGATGCACCCACAGAGGGACAGAAAGTGGGCGACACAAAGACGGAGGGCAAACAAACAGCTCACATCTGCTGGTTAAACGCAACACAGACCTTGACATGATTCACACTCTGCTCCGTCCAGATGAAACACACACGCAAAAGAAGCATGTGCACACAGCTGGTGCAGACACCACATCACAGAGGTCACACTGACCACCATAACCATTGTTTGTCAGAAAAATGGCCTGGCCAACTTGTACTGCAGCTGACCATTTCCCATTATGTCACTGCAGTAATGCAGCTGTACAGACTTCATCATCCACACGTTCTGCATTCACAGACAGAAACCAGGCTGCATGGGAAAAGCAGAGAGCACAAACACCCTCGGGTAATCAATAAAATTCAATAATAGAATATTTTTTAAATTTGTAATTAGGTTAATTATCTATGAGAAAATAGCCCAAATAAACTAATTTGTTTGTTTTTAGATAGTTATTTGTTTGGTTTGACATTACACATCTGCAGCCAATTAAATTTCCCTCTAATCTCCAAAGGAATACTCACACATACACACACAAATTAATAAAGAGAAATGAATAATAAGAACATGAGGTTATGAAAATGGCAGTGTATGTTGTGACTCCGCTATCAGAATTTTGTCCTTCAAAAATTCAAAACAAGTTACATTCTGCATATTTCCCATGCTAGCTCAGTAACCGTTCTGCACGACAGCAAGCTTCAGATATAAAGCCAGAATCTTGGTCATATAAAAATAATCTGTTTTGAAAAATAACTTGTCTGATTTGGTTATTTCTACAAAAAAAAAGTCAATTACATCTACTAGTTCTCATCACTGAAATATCCAGAATCTATGAAGATGCAAATATCATTCAATGTTTAAAAGTTTTACTGCTGGACACATGATGTCGCTTACTCCACTGAAAAGTCAACTCTCAATACAAGTTTCCACATCACACTTGTGTAAGTTGCATACTACATCACCTATCACTCCAGACTACTTGTGATGTCCCAAATCATGCTCATATATACATATCTTAAACTGAGATTTAAGGTGGTTGCAGAGAAACTTTTCCCCCTTCAGGAGATGAATGTGAAAACAGCCTTTGAATATCTAACTCTGCGCACACAGACTTACATTCGAGTTCAATCCATGTGAAGGAACGAGAGGAAAAAGAAAATTGGACTCAAGGGGGACTTTAAAATAAGTGGTAGCAATGTGTCAACTGGACTTAATTTGTAGTCTTGTATCTTGAATGACAGTAGAAACACTTGATTCTAGTAGACACATAGAATATCTTGTACAAATAAGATGTGTTTATCATAAATGCGGTGAGTAGGTGATTAACTGCCAACAGGTAAAGTTCTTAATGCCATGAGAAGAGACTAGCTGATTACATATGTTGTGGCCAATGAACTGAGGACCTCTGGGATGTCCACAAGAGGATGCGTTATATCGTGACAATCAAACCAATCAAACTGTTGATTATGCTAAATCTCAACCAAAGCCGGAAAGCGTAGCTGCTGCCACCCAGGCCTCATGATGTCACATCGTCCCTGGTGGGGCACAGCTTCCTGCTCCTCACCCCCTGGCCTCATCATTCCTCATAAAAGTCCAACAAAGAGCAAACAACACAGTAAACCAACACAGCCTTGTAAAACACACACACACACACACACACACAAACACCCACACATATTAACACACTCACATTCCAGAACAGGGTGCTCTAACACACCCTCTAGAGTCTTGTCCTTTGATGTGAGTGTGGGAAAGCTCAGGGGAATGGTCTTAGTGGGGGAGGGAGAGAGAAAGGGAGTGGGGGAGGGGAAAGGAGGGAGAAGAGTGTATACATGAGAGCAACTCGATGAGACGGTGAGAGACTGGGAGTGGGAGTGGGGGGTGGTGGTGGTGAGGGGGGGGAGGGGGTCAGTTGAAGCTGACCCCCGGAGCACTGAGAGGTCAGTCTGTTTAAACAGGGGATGGAGACATGCAGACACACACACGTACACACACACACACACACACACACAGAGACACACACACACACACACATACAGAGTACATGCTAATTAGCAGGCTGATACTGGCAAAAATTCACTTCTATGAAAGTGGCGCAAAGCAACACAGAGAGAGTCGTAGATGCAAAATAACACAGAGACAAACAGGAAGAAAGCAGCAATTAAGACAGAGCTGATAAAGCACATCTCTGACATAACTGATAGAAGTAGCACCGAACTGAAACTACCTCCAAAATGTTCTTTATTTAAGAGCAAACATAAATTATTTGAACGTGCACAGCGCAGAACTGAAAGCATTTTATGGGCCCTGAGGTTATGGAATTTGTTGAGCTTAATAAAATTCTATGTTAAGTTTCAGTCCAAATAAAAGAGCATAATCCAGCCAATAGCGTTTAGCGGTGGCGTGGCTAATGAGCAGCACTTAACATTAATCCAACAAATACAATGGTTTCTCTTCTGCTCAAGGTTTGCTCTAAGGTAGAAACAGACAGATGAGGAGGAGAGGAAAGAAGGAAAGAGGGAGGGAGGCGGGAGGAAGAGAGGGTTCATATGAAAGAATCTCTTTTGGCTGCTGTGTCGACGTCTCTCGGCTGGTTCTGCCTTGGCAGAGCATCTGTGTCTGAGTGTGCACGTGTGTGCATGTTTGCATGCATGCACCGCAGTGCAGCAGCTAAACAGAGGTTACTTTATATAAAAGCTGGTTCCTGGTTGTGCCCTGAGGTCTCTGTAATCTCGCTCTCTGTCACACACACTTGCACATAAGTACGCCAGAGTGCAAACACACACACAGGCACACAAATACACAAGCGTGCGCAAACACGCATCTCTGAGGTCTCAGTAATCACACCAAGTCTCTGTCTAAAGAGCGACTCAGTTCGCCTTCAAAAAACACTGCCACACTCCACCTCTCATTAAACCCAGTGACCTCCTCCAGAAAGCGACAGAGAGAGAGCAAGAGTTTGTGTGTGTGTGTGTGTGTGCGTGCGTGTGTGTGCGCGTGTGTGGCCCTCCACATTAATATGTGCATTCAAACATGACCCCAAACCCCCAGCCCCCCATCCAATTAAGTGTCGTCGACCACAGTAAAAGGCACCAAAAACAGCACACACAGATACAAACTGTGCCTTTGATGCTAAATTTTGCATACAAGTGCACGCACACAAACACACAACCATCAGACCCCAACTACATCAATACTGTGTGTTTTTGCAAATCAGTGTCTGGTTTCTCATTCATCTATTCACTGTACACATTAAACCATTCTTTCATCTGTCCTTTATCCATCTTTCCGTTCATCTAATCAGCCAGTCACTCATCCATATCTAGAAATTTCTCTGTCAACTGTATCTGTGCATCTTTGCATCCATCCATCCAATCGTTCTATCACGTACTATATCTATCTGGCTTTATCTGTGCCTCCAAGGTCTGCCCGGGGCAAGCCGTCTGATTTCAGGGAAAAATTGAATTACACGGCGGGCGGAGAAAAAGAGGCGGGCTGTAATTAGTTAGAACATAGAATACGGGGTGGTGGTGGGGTTTTTTTTTTTTTCCAGTGGAGGGAGGGATCGGTGTCTGAGCCAAAACTGCACTCTCTCAAAGAAAACCTTCACACACAGGCAAAGAAAGAGTGACAGAGGAAGAGAGAGACAGACAGAGAGAGAGAGAGAGAGAGAGGCTGAGAGAAAAACAAAGAAACCCTTTCAAAGTTTCTGAGTAACAGCTTACTCTGCTGACATCATCAAAGTGAGACGCGATTCCACAAGAGTTGGGGGAATTCCCGTGCTACTGCCACCTCCTTCCGTCTTTGAGAGTCTCTAAGTGGCTTACATTTCCAGTCTTTTCATGTACTGATATCAGATGCAGCCAGAGGGTGAGACCATGGCTGCCCACTCTGTCCCAATCTGTCACTGAGTGGACGATGCTTTTAACTGGGGTTTTTAATTTGGAGATAACACGCTTAGATGCAAGCATTTCCCGTCTGCTTCCTTTTCTTCACCCTTACTGCTGCATTATTGACTGCTCTCTTAGAAGACCACAATAAAGGATTATTCTGGAGTTTTTGCATGTTTTACACCAATGTAAATCAGGTATTTTTAACATTACTTCTGACAATCTTCAAAACCATAATTTGTTTTGGGTTTTTTTTACAATTTTTGAAACATCGGTTTAGAGGCTTGTCATGGAAATTTAATAAAAATGGATTTCCCAAAGAGGGATCGTCTGTCAGAGTTTTGTTCCAACTTCATATGCATATGGAAATCAAAGTCTGAGTCAGACAGTGAGACAAAGAGCGAAATCAAACACTCTTATAGTCATAGCCACGCCCATCACTCAATGTTATAGAACACTCCGTGACCATTGTACAACAGTTGGTCCTTTGTGCATCCCTTATCACAGTCTCTTCCTGGAGGAGTTCTGTCTACTCATCAATCTGCCGGGAGGATGTGAAGTGAACACCATAACTAAAAGTTGAAGGTCGGACCACTTTCTCACGAGATTTATGCAAATAAAAGAAGTTTATATTGCACATGCACATCTAAGTATAAACACGTGACTCATAGAACAGTATGAATAAAAGTCAAAATTTCCATCACAGGGCCAAAGGGGATTAATCAGAGTGATCATAATGTCTGATGTTAAAATGTCGCATAACTGTTGTTTGGTAATGCAGCTGAAAGAATGCACTGTCAGTTTTGTGCATTCATTTGCTGGTGGAGAGCTCCAAAATCCTAGATTTGAGAGATGGTTGCTGAAGTTTGCTTTCCCAGGCTATGTTGTCGGAAAAACCCGGAAAACAGTTATCATAATGGATGTCATTAAAAAGGATAATTTGGTAGCTTCTTGCTTTAAACAAAAAGTGGAAAATTTGTCTGACTTGCTTCCAAATGGTAGTTTTTCCTATCTATTTTCCTGTTTATTTTCCAATCTTCCTGCAAGAGCACATGTGCACCGTTGTGCAAACTTGGAAATACACTTCCAAAAATCTTTTCTGTCAGCTGCATCACCACACAAAAATATTATGACTTTAAAAAACAAAAAAATCAAAACTAGCATTATACTCCCTGTCCCTAACACACTGAAATAAATGGAAATTAATTGTTTTGAAATGACATTAAATGTAATGTCATGTGCAGTGAGTGTTACTTTAAATGAGGCAGTTAGGCAATAACATAGAACAACAATGGTATAGTCCTTCAATGGGTAGAGTGAAAGTGGCAAACCTTCCACCCATAGCTGTATTCAGGAAGTTGACCAAGGTAAACATGTTTATTTTGCTTTTCAATTTGCAAACATTTTTGGACATACTTTATTCAAATTAAAAGTGAAATAAGTTCTTGTCTTTTCATTATTTCATTGCATTTTCGGTCGATATTATGTAAGCATAAAAACCAGCATTTAATTAAACTGATGGGAAATACTCTGGAAATACAGTGACTCACATCAGAGCAGACACAAGGCAACATTAATATGATAATAAAATAATATATGAAGGAACTGACCCTGGATGCACTGCAGTGAGCCGTCCTCTGCCCGGATGGTAAACGTCTCCCCCGGGTTCACCTGCACCAGGATCACCTATGCATACAAAAACACACACACACACACAAAAAGAAAAACCACATATTAGCAAGCACAGATGAGGTTAACTGATGAAGATCAGATGGCATTAAGGAAAAAAAAAATGTCACGTATAATGCCATAATCATACATCCATCTTCCAACAATCACAGAACAGGACAAACACTCTGCTGGGCAGCCAATAGGCTTGCAGATGTGACATAACACACAATAACCATCGGATCCTAGAGTAGGGCGGACACAGAGAGTTCACACATATGAATGAGGTGTTAAGCTAATGGTGAGACCTTGCTGCTGTCTCACACACCCTGATTAGAGAAAAGCCTTTCTGTTTTCACCACAATGACTGGCAGAAAACCACAGAAACCAGCATAATATGAGCAAACAAATACACATGGAGTGATGCATGTATCACAATTAAAGATTCAGACAGGTGAGCATGTACAAATGAAGCTAAACCATATAACACTGTTTTGATTGCAGAGTGTTTCTGCTGAATGTGCCTGAAGAGAGTATGTGTGCTCCTTACCGTCATATTCTCCGCATACAGATTGTTGAGAGTGTACACGTGGCTGTAGACATGAAACAGGTGACCCTCCATTGCACACACACGCATGAATTCACACACACATGCATGCAGACACAAGCACAGCCCTGTCTATGCTCTACAGGTGTGCCGTCGTAAAATCCTCATATCCTGCGTTCCTCCTGTAGTGTCTGCATGCTCTCCCATCTCAGCACTAACCCGCTCCTCTGCCTCAGACACACACACACACACTCACACACTTCCTGCTGTCTGCTGCAGCGGCTGCTGCTGTTGCTATGGGAACCCCAGCATAGTACAGGGCGACCCATGTTTCCCAAGGACTGAGAAAACCCCCATATCAGACCATGTGGGTGGGTGTGTATGGAGTGAGTGCATATATTTATGTGTTATGTATTCATCTACACAAGCCAAGATCACAGTATTAAAATAGTGATGCAGCACATTTGTTACCTTTGATAACATGATCACTGAAGCTTTAATTACATTAAAACAAATCATGGCATTTGGCAAAATCTTACCCATAAAATCTATTTAAATGTAGGTTATATAAGATTTGTATATAAATAGAATTGAATTTAAGAATAAAACAATTACTAGATGAGAATTTCCTCACTCATGTATTAACAAAAATGTTTTGTCAAGTTACATAAAGTGCAAAAGTCTGATTTTGGCGGGATCAACATCCTCCTAACATCTTATTTGGCTAGGCTACAAATATTTATTCAAGCATCTGCTGAAAAAGCAGATTTTTATCTCGGAGAGGACGAAGACATGTTTTTAATTTCAAAACATCAACATGTCAGTATTTTCAGTAAGTCTTTGAGGACTGTAACAGTTCACAAAGTTAATGAAATCTAATTTTGCTGCCTGGCATTTAATAGACAGAGCATAAACAAAAACTAGGGATGCACTGATCCGACTTTTTCAGTCCTGGTACCGATACCCGGGCTTTGGGTATCAGCCAATACCAAGTACCGATCTGATATCAGTGTTTAATTAATAAGCTGTATGCCTCACTGCGTGGAAGAGAGATCATTCTTTTACGTGTAAGACAACATTAGACTTGACTTTGTTTTCCTAACATTGCATTCCTACAAAAAAATGTAAACAATATGGGATTTTCTGGATTGAGTCAAGTGAATCTACTGATAGGTGGTGTTGACCGACCACAGCAGGTTCTCCGTCAGAAACACAGAAACCTGAACAAACTTTCTAAAGCAACTGACAGTAATCCCAAGACCATATATTTCTTACTGGAAGGCTCAGCGGTACCAAGAGAGGACAGTAATCCCAGATGGGAAAGTGCCCGTAGTAAGCCAGACGAGGAGCGCTAATGCTAACTGCCACCCATTACTAAATAATCAAACGGAAACTTGACTTTTATTAGTCGCTTGCTTTGACATAACCACCGTGGTTATAAAGTAGACAGTCAGGGGATTTTGTTAACGGTTAAGAAACATGTTTTGCTGTTACATTTTGCAGTTATATTTTAGGCTACACACAGTTTTCTTTTAGGAATTTAAGCTACAATAGCCGGTCTTATTGAGGTTACACGGACTCCTTGGGAGAGCTGCTATTTACTAAGGATGGCGTCTAAAACAACTTCATATAGTGTTATAAGTTAGCGTACACTTTCTACTGTCTATTAAGCCTTGTGCTTCACAATGCTGAAACAACCTGGCTCCAGCGGGAGAAAAGCGTCTAATGGCACCTAAGGCCCCGTCACTGGGTCTTCCTTTCTAGATAATAGATCGGCCAAGACTGGCCCCATTGTCATCCATGATGATAGTCACTCGCTGAACCACAGAGAGCAGAGGAGAGTGGTGTGACCATAAATGACAGCAAAACACAGTAGAGATTATCACACGGAGCTGAAATGAAACAAGTGCACATAAATGAGGTAAATAGCATAACTAAACATAGTCTCTACTGCGTGTTGGTGTCATTTATGGTCACACTACTCTCGTTTGCTCTCTGTGGTTCACTGCAGGCAGGGCTGAACCCTCTTTGTGTGTGCAGCACACAGCGCAGCAGAGGAGAGACAGTGAACCAGGCGAAGCACTCGAGTTGACGACAGCTACACTTGTTACGTCACTATAAATGCAATAAAAGCTTCATGACTAAAAAGCAAGCCCTGCAGTGATGATGGTATGATTTATTCATGTACAGATGTTTCGGGCAGACGCCCTTTGTCAGTGTGTAAACTGGCAACAGTGTTACAACCAAGTTGAAGAGCAACAATGTAGATGGTTCCATGTTCTAAATGGAAAAGAATACGGAACCTCTTATTGGCTACATTACTTCACTTCATTATGTCATAAGGGAGAAACTGTTACTGTGACATTAAATATGCACATTGCTGGCCTCGAAAACTTTTTTGGGATCTGTACTTTTTTGGATGCTAACAAATTAACTGTTACTTAACTTTGTTAAAATCAGGAAGGAACCAAATTCAAAAAGCAAGTGCTGTAAGTAGACTCAGGAACAACTTTCACTTTTTCAAAAAGGCCAATGAAATGCACCAAAGCTAGTGAAACAACAGCCGGTTTGGATGTGACGTCAGGACTTCGACTCTCGGTATCTTTTAACTCCATTATGCATATAACATTTATTTAACATAAAAAAATCATTGACTGATATATTGTTGCGCCCCAGCGATCATATATTGTATCTTGATCTTTCTGCTTGCATGCACCAAAGGAACACAGACTGACAGATAAACACACATAAACAGGTGTAGGCAGGTAGACACAGATAGACAGACAGGAAAGCTGATAGACAAGCAAGCAGACAAACACAAACACAGAAGTATGTACACAGACTCAACACAGACACTGAAGGGGTAAAAGAAAGCACATCCACACACACACACACACACACACACACACACTCAGACACAGTGTAAAACAGACCAAGAAACAAACAAATACACACAAACATGAACACACACACGCAGAGTCAAATCTATATAATCATCGGTCTAGATCGCTGATTCCACACTGGGAACCGAGTTTAAACTGCAGGGTGTTACAATAAAAAGAACTCCCTAACTGCTGTGTGTTACAGCCAAAACCCTTCCTAACTGTTATGTGCTGCAGCCAAAACACTCCCACCACGTTTCCTCTGGGCTGTGAGGGCATGGGCTGGGGACCATATATAAACATCATCATCATCCCCAATCTACCAAAAGCACACGGTGTTAAAAATGTATCTGTGACAGTGGGATTAGACTCAGGTCAATTAACTGTGATGCTTTTAATTATGTTGATCGCTTCCTTTCGCATGTGCTGAGCTCGGGTGGGGTTCTGCTCTTTGAAGACGATCCAGTTGGCTCTTCAGCATCTGATAAGATCAGTCAGTCAGTCATAAAGAAGCTGTTGAATCCTTTTCCAAAGTAATTCAAGCTAAGGCCTGGGATTCATCAATGGAGCCAGTCAGCCAGATACTCACCGCTGAAAAAAAATCGAATGATGCATGTGTGTGCTTCTGTATTTATTCTTTTTCCTGCTAAATGACACATTCTTTACTGTAACAGCTTGGCAGCTATCCATTACCTATGGCAACAATCCATGAGCTGTGTGACGAATTACACAGATCTTTTGATGGGTGTTCTTGCGTGCATGCGGTTGACGTGTGTGCGTGTGAGTTAACACAGGAATGCTAAAACTTGATGCAATAGCGGTGACTGCATTTGCATGTTCACTGTGCAAGTGCGACTGAGCAGATGACAGATGTGTGTCTGTGTATGTGTTTACCTGCTGTGCTGCGTCACCGTTAACCATGTGAGGCATGAGCGGGACCTCTCCGTTCAGGAGGGGGGGCGGAGCCAAGTCCAGTGGAATCTGGTCTGTCATCATCATTGTGACGTACATTCATGGAGAAATTCACTGAACTGCCCTACCTGGAAAAGTACAGAGAGAAAGAGAGAGTGAGTATTGTTAAGTTACTCACACACACATTACATAGATATAGATAGATAGACTTACATTCATTTCCTGGAAACTTACCCCTAAACCCTAACCATAACCACTACTTGCCCAACCCTAACCTTAACCTTAACTTTAACCACTGACCCAAAAATGAGCTTTTTCCCCAATTGAGGACACGGCTTTTGTCACCTGTTAACTGGTCTTGAGTCCGAAATCTGTACCCAAAAGTAGGCTATGACACACACACACACACACACACACACACACACACACACACACACACACACACACACACACACACACACACACACACACACACACTACATTGACTACTTGACAGTGACACAATTGAACTGTCAAATCAACTTCACAGAAGACAGGAGAAGTAAAAACCAGAATTGGCATATTTCCCTACACTGGTTTGAAGCAATCACACAGCATCCCTAAATATATTCAAAAAAAAGAAAGAAAAAAAGAAACACTGGCAAGAAGAGTAACTTGCTGTTGATCTTCACTGTCAGCTAGTGTTGACTGTGAAGATCAACAGCAGACATATTTCAACCTTTTTACCCAAGGGTGAAGGTAAAATCTGGCCTTTCATGCAGATTGTTAACATCAAAACCCAGTTTTGTGAAAAACAGTTTGACATTTCGAGAAATACACTTATTCGTTTCCTTGCCACGAGTCAGATGAGAGGATTGATGATATTCTAATGTCTATACTATAAATATAAGGCTGGAGCCAGAAGTCCATTAACTTAGCCTCACATAAACACTGTAAACAAGGGGAAACTATTAGTCTGGCTCTGTCCAAAGGTAAATTCACCTACCAACACCTTTGAAGCACACTAGTTAATGTTTTCTGTCTCATTTGTTTAATCTGTACAAAAACTGAAAGGTAAAGTGTTTCCCCCCATTTTCAGTTTTATAAGATAAGCTAGACGAACATGAGCTTACCAGCTGCTGATGGACAGGTATGAGAGTGGTATTGATCCTCTCTCTTTCTAACTCTCCACAATAACACACATACTGTAAGTGTATTCCTCGAACTGTCAAACCATTCCTTTAACGGTCGTTCAATGAAATATGAGACCAGATTATCGCAAGTCTGCATTACGCCAGCCTACCAATGTGTTTCCACTGGGGCTGAACAATTAATCGGGATATTATCGAAATCGCAATATGGCCGAGTGCAGTATATCCAAATCACAGGAGATGCAATTTATTGATAAAAGTAAAATGCATCGCAACATACTATTTTAAATGAAGCATTGTGGTGCTACAGAGATGCCCTGGCTAACAAATCATATTTTCCAGATACAAGGGAACATTTTTGTTTGGTACAGACCTCAGCAAAAATCATTATCATTTTTTTTTTCAGTGAAAATGAAATGCAAAAATTACCATTCCCACTAAAATCGTGATTCATATCACAATCACAATATTTGTAAAAATAATCACAATATGATTTTTTTTGCATATTGTACAGCCGTAGTTTCCACTACTCTTTATCATGCAATTTCCTTATAGACAAAACAATTTTCCACTTCAAGTGAGCGTGAAAACCTTTTTGAATTGTTGAGGAGCTTTTATTAAATTCTTCTATTTTCATCAGGTTTACTGCAGTCATGTTGTTTTAATCATGATCTGGACCAGATATATTTCTAATAACAGAGGTACATGAAACATAACATACATACTGGAATAACACATACTAGAATGAGCTGGAGATAGAGAGAGGAATTCTAAGGGTTTATTTTCACAAAGGTGCACACAAGCGTGAGAAGAAACAAGAGAGAGATGGGGAGACAGATGATTGGTCCAGTAAACAAAAGTAAGAAAAGATAAACTTTTGCACAGGAGGAGAACAAATAGACACATGGGAAGACACAGACATTACATTATTCCTGTGTTTTTAACAGATTAACATCAGACTTTTGCAAATATTTTGTCTTTTCCTGCTCGTGACAATTACATCTTATACTGGCTTTGTACATGCGTATCACATTCAGTGAAATACAAGTCATATCACGTTAACAAAAAAAAGGAACAAGATTAAAGAGGTAGAGGAGAACAGAGACTTGAGTGAGAGACTAATTCAAAGCTTCATCATCAACAATAGTCTTAAAATACAGGAGGGATTATAGTGAATATCCTGTTTGGAGGATTAATGAAAAAAGAAATATTGGATGAACGTTGCTTAGTTTGATATGTGAATAGGGATAACTGCACCTGCTGTTGGCTTTGTAAATACAGCACACGGCAGAATAGTACTCCATAAAAACACACAATCACACGGCAAGAATAGGAAGCCTTTTGAGGTCCTCTTAGGTCAATTAGATTGGCTCTTTGGAGAGTAACCCAGAGAACTAAATCTGGGTACCGTTTATTTGCTTGCATACTAATAGCAGTAAAACCCAAAAGCATAACTTTAGGGCAATTAAAAAAAAAACCTTAAGCAAAGTGTGTCACCTCTGCATGTGGTCCTCATCAGGGTTTTAACTGAGCTGCTAACCCGAACTTTAACAGTCAAAATGCATATGCTTACATACACACACACAGTGTAAACCACATAAACACACAACTCAACCACTGAAGCTCCCATATGTCAGCAGCAATACATACAATGGCTGGGGTTCTACTGTGCGTGTGTGTGTGTGTGTGTGTGTGTGTGTGTGTGTGTGTATTCCCTGAGGAGACAAAAACTGTTTTGCAAGAGCTAGCCTAGTGCACGCACCAACATATACAGTACGTATACACACACATATACAAGCACACATAGATTCATTGCCAGAGGTGGATTACTGAATGATGTAGGTGTTTCAATTCAATGCTGTTGAGTGAAATCACCGTTAAAGAGCTACTGATGAATGGCTATAAGCTGCTATTAGCACACACACAATACACACATAGATTATGCATGAGGGATTTTCTTTTTTATTTAAGTAAATAAATGAAACACGATATCTGTCTCTGACATAATGTGCACATGTGCACACACACTCATCGTTCCTGAGAAAACAGCTGTGTGTCATTGTGTGTCTTTTCTTTCAGCTGATCATCTTCTTGCACCGACAAGGTCTTTGAAAGGGTTAGTAGATCGCACAGCTGTGGCTCATACTGTTGCAACATAAACACACACTCAATCACACCACCCTGTCAGTGTCTTTTTTGCCTTTTTCTCACTCTATCTCTCCTTTTAACTATAAATTTTACTCTTCCCATCTCTCAGAACTCTTCCCCCTTTCTCCAACTGAGCCCCGTTCCCAGCTCAGCCTGGCCATCCTGCCTTGAACACACACACACAAACTGCGTCCCGGACACATCACAGACAGATGGTAACACCACTCTCAACTCTGCCAGGAAAAAGAGAAGAAGCGAGACAGTGGAGAAAGGAGGGAGGAAGAGAGAAGGGAATAAGTAAATGAAGGATCGGCTCAGATGATGAATAGAGGACAGACCAACACATCTCTTCCAATAACCATGTGTTCTTAAAATAACCCCTCATTTCTGAAGAAATTCATATTTATACAGTCTTTTTACTCTTGAATACACATGAGTCTGAATCAGAAGAAGAAATGAGATTCCAACAATGAGCACTAGAAGTAATGATGTTTATGGAATTCTGGTGTTGGGTAAGGTTATGGGTGAGGAAACTATAAAAGAAGGAAGGGTCATTACATCATAATACCAACATTGTAATGCTCTGCTTGGTGCCAGGCTTCGGTGCCAGTTCTATTGAAGCCTGTGGGAGGTTCGTGGAGAAGCACACTAAAACCCAACATATCTGTGTCGTATGAGCTTGGATGAAGAAATGCCTCTACCAAATGAAAGAACACACTTCAGAAAATACTGACTGATTTTTCCAAATGTGTGCATCGTTTATTTGCTGTTGGTCTCCAAATAGTATTCAAAGATGATTATAAGCATGCTTTACAAGGCTCATGGTGAGTCAAATTAAAATGCTCACCATGGCAAATTAAAAAAAAAAGTTGCAAGTGAAGTGTCCCTTGAAAATATTGAGTTTAGGATGAATAAATATTGTTAATAAAATCTGTATTCTTCATTCCTTCTTTCTTCCTTTTATTACGGCTGCCTGATGATGATTGACAGGGCTAATAATAATGGTAATAATAATAATAATAATAATAATAATGGGCATATCACCTAACCTCCTCTGATTAGTAATTGTGCATTGGTAGGCTATAAACTAACCCTCATCTATAAAACAACAAAGGCATATATTTCATGGCAATCAGAAACTCGATCATCAGAAAATAATGCATCATAATTATGAATGAAGCAATCTCTGCTGTAATAAAATCAACACCTGGGCTGTAAATTAATCCCATTTGTCTGGTGCTCTGCTGTCACCTGGTCACCGTATCACAAACTGTAGATTACATCACATCACATTAGCTAACGGGCTCAGAGTTCATTTAGTTAGGGTAAAATCACAGTTTAGCTAACTCACTAATGTTAGTCTGTTACTAATCTCAATCACAGATGCATAAGAAGCTCCATTGTGTTTTTATGTTATTGTAAATCTAGCATGACACTAATGTAACTTGCATGCAATTAAATGATTGAAATTATTGAAAACACTTAAAACGTTAGCTAAATAACAACACACCAAAACAGCAGTGTCTCCATCACCCAGATTGATAACTTGTGAAACTGAGAGGGGAGAGATGAAGGAGAGGTCTGCCCGTTCACCACTATGCTAACTGCGCCAAGAGCTTTCAAGTGTGGCACCAATGTGCGTTCACATGCTACCCAGTGACGTAATGACCCTTCTTTTATAGTTTCTTTGGTTATGGGCAGGAAGTCTTATCTTCATACAGGAAGTAAGGAATCTGAATTCAAAAATCAACGTTCTATAATAAAATACCATTTAAAGGAACAGTTTGACAATTTTAGATAAGTGCTTTTTAGCCATCATCATGCTGTGATTTAGATGATGAGATCGACATCACATCTCTTACCAGTCCATTAAAAACGAACCTGGAGCCAGGAGATGGTTAGCTTAGAATAAAGCTAGCCTAGCTCTGTCCAAACATTAAGAGACTACCAGCGCCTCTAACGCTCACTTTACAGGCTACATGTAGCTGTTTCCCCCTGTTCTTACTAAGCTAAGCTAACCGTCTCTTGGCTGTAGCATTTCCGAAAAAGTCAACTATTCCTTTAAAGCTATAACACGCAAGCCTGGTAGATAAACACAAATGTGTTGTGTTCAGCTTACTGATGTCTTGTTATATAATTTCTTGGCACTGACAACCTCTAAATTTAACTGCTTAACCTTTCACTGCAATTTGGAGCAACTGATGTGTGAAATTGCATAGTGCAGAAGGAACTTCAAGGAGGGAAAAAATATCCATTTGTCTACTGACATCTGATTTTGCTGATTTCGTGACAATTTGCCTGGTAAGAGAAGTTAAATCTAGGCAAAATGAAAATGCAGTTTTTTCGTTGTGCAGCTGTTTTCGGTGGAGTGTTGTACACATTTTTAACAGGGTCTAATGCATATATTTGGAAATTTAATGTATCAGTGAATGAATAATAACCATTGTTTTCCAGTTGAATCATTAGAAGATGGATGCTGCTGTTGAAAGCTTCAGACATCACCATGCACCCACTCTCATACACACACACACACACACACACACACACAGTGGTTTCCGTTTCCCGGTGGAATGTGGGAGGAATAAGGTGTCGATTCCCAGCAGGGATAAAATGTTAAATTGAGAAATTCCATGTTGGATCCAGAAAACAATCACCCACTTGTCCGAGTGTATGAATATGTGTGTGTGTGTGTGTGTGTGTGTGTGTGTGTATGTGTATGTGTGTGTGTGTATGTGTGTGTGTGTGTGTGTGTGTGTGTATGCATGTACACGTGTCTGTGTCATTAGACAGGAAGCCCTGTGTAAGCATGGAAACTGCCTCTCTAACATAAAAGATGCATAGAGTAAAACACACACCGAGATGTAACGCACACACACACACACACACACACACAGAAGCCCTAGATATTCAGCAGCAGCACTGACCTCATAACACGACAGTCATTACTCATATAGCCATTCATCATTCACGTACGCACACACACACACGCACACATACACACACGCCCAATGACTCCTGTTTGTCCATCGTGATGAAGCATAATGGATATTCACAACCACCTAACAGACTGTCTGACTTACTTCCAGTCGACTACTTCATGCCTCTCCTTCTCATTCACACTGCCATATAAATACAAACAAACACAGTTTTTGAGACTGGTATTCCTTACTCTGATTGGTCTTGGACACTTGAGTTAGCAAAAATATAAGCAATAAACACATAAAAAATTCAAACGATCCTACGTGCAGACAGCAGACTACACCGACTTGCACTTCTCCTTTTAAGCAAATGAATGAATTATTCATAAAAACAAGACTTCTGGCGAGACAATGTGAAACTGATCGCACGTCCATTTCTTCTAGCTCAAAACACTGAGAATTTTCTTGTTGACGTAAAGAAAACAAAACCGACCAACCAGCACACAGTGAAAGAACACATAAGTAATATAAGGCTAACATTAGCTAATTGGCCATACATTTATTTGCTTTTTAATTCCTACTGGGGGAGATCAAAGTCAGTCATGTCCTGGTATTTGTCATTCCGGGCAGAGCAATGCCAAATTAATACATCAGCATGGCTGACTTTTAGTATTTTTCCTCTGCTTTGAATAATAGCAGCGAGAAGCTTTGTCAGCCCCACTGTGGTAAAAAAAAAAAAAAAAAAAAAAAAAAAAGTTTGAGAGTTTTTTTTTTTTAAAAAAGCATAAAACTTGATTAACTTGAGCTCAAATAAATGCAATAACCCTTCATTTCAAAGAGCGTTGTCCAATGGTCATTTTGAGCCAGTCATAGAAATTAATATTTTGACTAATCAGAGTCATTTTTATCTGCCGTTCTCCTTTAAGATGACATTATTCTAACTCCTCTTGACCTTCTTCACTCTTAGGTAGATATGAGTAAGTATAATAACAGGCTATTGTTTGTTGACTTTTCATCAGCCTTCAAAACAATGCAACCCCAATTATCTGGCTGATAAATATATCAATAACTTTGGCATTTTGCTCCTGTGTCGTCCACAATACATCGGTCTAACATTTGTTACTAGTTTTGCTTTTGGCCAGTCTTTTTAAAGGGAGGTGATAGATGGCTCACACTGACTAAAGAGAATGTGTCACAAAAAAAAAGATAAGCATTGATTTCAGATGTGATCCTTCTGTCCCCAAAGCGCTGTTATCAAGGGACAGGCAGTGGAGATGATGGAAATCTATAAAAGTCTAGAATCTCGGACAGAAAGCGGGTTGAACTTTGAGAGTCTTAATCCCCTTTTCACACATCCACTGCAACCCTGAGGTTATCCGGACATTACCCAGAGGAGCTGTATGTGAGAACCCAAATGTCCAAATCAGTTAGAGCAGACGTTAAATGGACTTTACCCTGCCAGCTCCGTAGTACAAAGTCCGTGTAATGTCTGATCAAGCACATGTGATACAGCAGGTAATTTTCCGGAGAATTCACAACAAGCGAGTGGGCGTGTTGATGACGTTTCTATCGTGCGACTGGTGTGAAACTGGAAGAATACAAGGGTGAAGAAGAAGGGTCATTTACACGAAGACACCAGTGAAAATGTCTACCTAGAGAGACGACGAGATTCAGGAACTTCTGCCAGTAAGGGCCAATGCCAAAAATGTTAGAAAAATTCAAGGAATAGCCAGAGACTCAATTGTTCATGACTAAATTAAGAACTGGCTACATGCGTACTTTTTGTGTCATGTCCTACTTCCTGCATGTTTAACCCCTCGCTAAGTGTTACACAGTATACTGAAACTAGAAAGTACTTTACCCCATTTTATTAGTACTAGTACTTTAAGAATAACAGTGTTTTAATAAGAGCCATATTTCCTGGGAGTTACGTCGACGTGCGAGAGCAGGGCAGTGTGTCTGCAGTGCTCTGCTTCCACTCCCTGTAGGCAAAGTAGGTGTGCCAATCGTTTTTAGGTTTCTTTTTCTCTCATATGCACATTGCAGCTTTCATAATGAAAGCACAAGAGGCATGGCTGCAAGTACAAGTACTCTTGCTGACCGTACACAACTTGTTGACAAAGCAGACGCACAGAGAGAAATATGGCAATGTTATGCTTACATAGCCGAAAGTCAGGGCAAGCCCACGGACACCACAAAACCTGTCTGTAAAAGATGTTTTAAACCCACACAGACCAAAGGAGCCAACACATCCAACTTGGCAAAGCATCTCGCCGCCAGACATGCTGACCTGTTCAAGAAATTCAAAGAGTGACAGGTTAGCATGACAGATGATGTGATAGATAACATAATTACATGCCCTCAAGTATAAGTCAAATGAGTGTGTTTTATTTTGTGACAAGCAAACTTTTTTCACCATCGGAGTTTGACGAGGCAATTAAGGGCAATGATAACTGTTTAATTTGGCTTTAACTTTTTAGCTAACTTACCGATGTGGCAAACATCTCTATATGCAAACACAATGTTCACACTTTTTTAAATTATTAAAAAAACAAAGAAGTCAAAGAAGTTCCATGTTCTGACATCTAATATATTGTTCCATTACTTCTCCTGTTGTTTTAGGTTTTTGCAGTGGTATCAGTATCGTTATCGAGATATTTAGGCAGGTATCGTATCAAAGTCATAATTTTGGTATCATGACACCACTAACCCTCGCCTAAACCAAACGGAGTATCTCCAGTAGGTGAGAACACGTCTGACGGGGACAGTCTCCTGATGTGTGCCTCATGGTTGAAAGGGCAACTATGGACAATGTTCAGGGTCAAAGGGTCAATAACAGCTGGCCTATTTCGTGTGAGGAATGTGTCTGTCTGACTTGGAAAAGATAGTGGTGCTCTGTAAATGTTACATACTGCAGTGTGTCCTGAGCTTTACTTTTGTATGATGCTATGAAAACCACACTTAACCAAATGTTTTGTATGATTCACTGTCAACTGCTACCATCTTTGTGTTCATTTTTGTCTGGCACTCTTTTAACTTGAACTAATTATACACACATACTGACACATACGCTGTGATATGCAGGAAGTACATATTACATCAGTGTATCACTTCTCAATTTAAACAAACATGACTGCATCAGATAGCTTGACTGTGACCCTTTTGGTCAACTGTGGAGACCAAAAGAGGCCACTGTTTCCTTTCCTGGACAACTATTTAGTGACATACTGAACACCCCCCTTTTTTTTCCAGCACACCAGCTTTTCCAGGAACATAGGACCTCTTTCAGGAATTCAGGAACTTTAAGATGATTCTGATTCTGCTTCCTTGGTTCCTATCATAGAAACGGCCCTGCACCCAAGATATAGTGGGCTGCAAAACACTGGGGTGAAGTTTGGACTACTGACCTTTTGTCTATTCTTAATACACAAGCTTTGTGAGAATTTTACACAATTTCTTTTAAAAAAAAGAGAAGCAAGCAGATCTGATTTGTGGTTGCTGAACTTTTACTTCCTCTACTCTCTTAAGTTTCCTCTAGTGGCAAAGAGGTTTAATAGACAAAGTAAAAGAAGAGAGCGGAAAGAAAAAGGCCAAACATTAAAGAAATACAAGCTGAGAAACACATTTTCAATGATGCAGGTATCTAAATATGTCAACATACATCATTTACACCAGCTTTGAGATGTGGGCTGAACACAGATCAGCAACTGCCTGACGTCAATGTTTCTGTTAGCAATGGGAATTTTATTGTACCTGTGACTTATCTAATCAGGAAAAAGAAAGAAGAGCAAGCAAGAGAGAGAAATGAAAGTGAAACTGAACATTGTTTGGTACTTAGAGTGAGTAATGTCGTTCTCTGCAAGTCTGCAAGGTTTAAAAGTCGTGAGTATGGAATTATACTTTTACAGATTGGATCTATGATGATCTATGAGTTCAATAGACACATATACATCCATTCCGTGTATTAAAATACACTGGTAGAAACGTTAAAAAGCCATCGGCGTACCTGAATTGTAATATCCATGTAAATGCAGGGTCAGAGTAGGAGAGAGATAACAGAGTTAGAAAGGGGAAGGTATCCTGCTCCTCATCCTGGATGTGTTCAGCAGTAAGGAATGCTCTCAGGTGTCGGTGCTCAGAAAAGAATGACTATCTATTCACTGCAGTAAACACACACACACACACAAAAATACACACACAAACACAGTACGCGCCAAACACTACTTGGATGGATTCAAGTCCTTTTAAACCCCTCTTATCAGCTGACAAGCTGACAACTTTAATACATGTGGGCATTTAATACACACACACACACATTGATATTGTATGTGTTAATGTATTTGTGTGTGTGTGTGTGTGTGTGTGTGTGTTTGGAGAAAGGGGGAGTAGCTTCTAAATATGGTGGGAAACTGCCACCAACACCACTCCCATTCAACCCCGGCTCCTTTTACAAAAGGTATTCAGTCTAGGAGAGACCTGCTCTCTCTCTCCCTCTCACACTCGCCCTCTTTCTAATACCCACACACACACACACACACACACACACACACATACACACGGATTGAGTGAGTACCTTTTTACCAGAGGAAAGAGAGAGAGAGGTGGAGTGGAGAGGGGGGGGATGCAGAAAAGAAGGGGGTGAGGGGGGGAGAGGCTAAGAGGAATTCTGTGCCTGTGCTTACTCTGAAGAGAGTGTGAACACACACATGTACACACACACACACACACACACACACACACACACACACACATTTGGGAAAGACAGAGAGGGGATTTATAAAAGATGGAACCTCTTGAGGTTCCCACGTCGGCCAGCGGCTTTCTGCACATATGCAGGCAGTGTGTGTGAGACAGAGAGAGAGAGAGAGAGAGAGAGAGAGAGTGTGCATTGACAGAGACGCAGGAGAGGCTGAAAGAGGGGAACAGAGGCAAAGTGTCTTAAATAAAATTCCAAGTTTCAGCTTGTTCTTCAATTTACCTGCATACATTTGGCTCGCATATGTGTGTGCATACATTTGTGCACTGCCTTTATGTGTGCACGCCTCGGTGTGTGTGTCCTATAATTGCAGTAATGATATGTCATCCACAAGAAGAACTCCGAACGGGTGGAGTGGAATGCAATCCACACATGCAAGCGCAGACACACACACACACACACACACACACACACACACAAACAAACACACACACACGTTCCACTTGGAAACCATGTATGAACAAGCTCTTCTACAAACTCCATGAACTGAGGCCTTTAGGGCACCCTTTTCCCTCTAAACAGATGAGATCCTGCACCTCAAACCACATTTGATGGTGAAAGAATGCTTCAACCGACCAGCTGCTTATGGGTTTCATTTTGTTTTTAACAAGTCTCCTTTAAAACTTTAAATCATGCCATATTACCTTGGTGCCACAACACAAATACAAACAGCAGGTGTGAGTCTGAACCAGTGTTGTTTTATTCCCAGCAGTATTAATCAGTCATATCGTAATTCCGGGATAAAAACACTGGTCTCCTTAATGATTCAATCCCTCAAGGTAGGATAAAAGACAGTAAAATTTGCTCTTTTCCAGGTAACATTGCTTATATTTGCAAAACACCTGTTATTGTAAAAGTTTAGTGTGCATTTAGACCTACAATGAACTAGCAGTTAAATCTTCATTGTCTTGCTCAAGGACATTTCTACAAGACACAAGGTGAACGTCTGGGTGCAGGATGATCTGTTGCATCACTTGGCAAACCTGCCAAACTGGGAGTATATAGGATGAACAATGCAAATCAAACATAAAAACAGAGAATCCAGCTGACAATTTCCCCCCAAAACAGTCTGAGATTTAAACTAGCAGCACTTCTTTTCTCCAAACTCTGGCTACTGCTATCCATATCGCAACAATTTAACACTTTTGGAAGTTTTGTCATTGCCACGTCCCACATTCCTTGCATGAATGAACATTTCTCTGCTTTTACAGAATGCAAATGTGTCTCCAAGGTTATACTGCGGTTGGTTGCCTGCATCTTGCACATAACTCAAGGCAGATGAGGAGCTATTAACAGTCTGCAGTTAGTCCTAAGAAATGCAGGAACACCCCTAATCTTCATGTCAGTGCAGTTGAACTGTCATGCTGCATTTAATTAATCCAAGATTAGGTGGCACAGAAACAGCATTGTGCGTTAACCTTTTCCCTGGATTACTCCTCTCAGAACTATTCTTTCTCTTTAATTTTTCTCTCTTCTTTTCCTCTTGTCTATTTTTTTTTTCCTGTTTCCTTTAAATACCAGGCATTCTGCAGATCGTTGTGTGCAGCCGGAGCGCAGACAAGTCAGGACTCAGCCCTGCTAAACGACAGGCTCAGCACTAGTCTCTACCCCCCACCCCCCCAGCTTCATCCTTTGCCCTGCACACACAAAATGAGCACCCTGGGCAAAGCCTTTCTCCCCTGTCATCCTCCCATCCAACCATCTACCCACCCATCCAATCCTCTCATCAGGCCTGGTTTCCAGGAACACAGGCCAGAAACAGACGACCCACTGACTTAAAATTCGCACTCTTTCTCCCTCTCCTTCCGCCCTCTTCTCTCCCGCAGAGCCTTTTTAAGATGAAAGTAATACTTAGTCATCCGTCCATCTTTCTCTCTGTCAACATCTACAGTGTCCAGCTCCAGATAGCTTTAAATAAGAAAGAAACTGCCTAAACTCCTTTACTTTCTGTGAAAAAAACAACAGAATGCTCTTACAGACACATAAAAAAAGAATTCTAAGAACTTCGATCAGCTTGTTTCCAAGCAAAAAAAAAAAAAAAAAAAACAGAAGTGTATCGACATTCAATCTTTTCCAGGGAGCCAAGTAGCTCAGCCAGAGTCCAGGATCTGACTCTATTGCCATCCACTTCCTGGAAAGACCCCGCCTTCCTCGCATTCCACTGCCCTGTCAAAACACAGCTCCCCTCTCCAACTGGCTGATGGGAAACCCAGCGGCAGCCTTATAGGCTGTTGCCGGGGCAGTGGGCGGGAGGAAGTAAAAGCGGAGCTCAGAGAAGCAGCGGCCCATTCCCATGGAGAGACAACAGTTACATAACTGCGCACACACACACATACACACACGCACACACACACACACAGGCATACATACATACACAGGATCAGGACAACACCCTCAACACACAGCGGAACACAAAACAGGGTCAGGGAGAAAGAAAGGTGAGGAGACAGTAGAGGGAGTGCAGAGAAAGAAAAGGAGAAAGAGCGACCGAGAGAGGAGAGAAGTTGAGAAATGGGTGAGGAAGAAAAGGGAGGGGTAGGTGAGGCATCAGTTTTCCTTGTGAACAAAATGAAGAGGAAATGGCTATTTTACACTCAGGTCAGGAGCTGTGGGAGAGTATTTCCACTGTGTGTTTGTATGCGTGTGTGTGAGACAGAGAGAGAAAGGTTAATTGGTGTGTGGTGGAAGATCACCTGCATCAAAACCAAAGCGGAAGAGAAGTCAACCATAAAGGAGAACTGTGCCAAGAATAAAGTACACCTACATACACACAACGCACATGTGACTGACAAAGCCCTGTACACTTGTGAAAAACAAAGCCATTTGGTGTTATTAAATCAATATTATCTGTTGCCTGTCTGCGCGGGGTGGAAATGATGGCAATCTGTTAACCGATAGAAGGGCAGGGAGGGCAGGATGGAAAGAGGAGGAGGAGAAGAAGGAGTAGCAGAGAAAGGAGAGAAGGCAGGAGGAAAGGGGAGAAGGGAGAAAATGGGGAGGGGAGGACGAGGGGGCCAGAGGTTGAATGTGTGTAAAGAGAGAAATGTATGGAATCCTAATTGTGTTATTGCTCCAGAACAAACATTAGTCCTGCCTGTCATACCACAGACAGCAAGCAGCGAGCAAGCGAGTGTGTGTGTGTGTGTGTGTGTGTGTGTTTGGGTGTGTGAGTGAAAGAGACAGAGGGAAAATTGAATGAGTCCAGCAAATTAAGAGTCAAGCGAAGCAAGTTTAAAACATGCTTTCCACTTTTTTCCCTGGCTATTCATGAAGACAGAGCATTTACAATCAGCGCAGTGTTAGACGTTAGCTTCACATTAGCACGGCTAGCTCCAGATGTGTGCATCTGCCAGCGAGCCCTCCCTCCTGCCGCTGTACAGCTGTGGGCTGGCCGTGTGTGTGTGTGTGTTTGTGCGTGTGTGTGTGTGTGTGTGCGTGTGTGTGTG
Organism: Thunnus thynnus; assembly: GCF_963924715.1. Classification (NCBI taxonomy): domain Eukaryota; kingdom Metazoa; phylum Chordata; class Actinopteri; order Scombriformes; family Scombridae; genus Thunnus; species Thunnus thynnus. Next base: position 10,557,888 of record NC_089532.1, read on the forward strand.
TGTGTGGTTGGGCAGGGGGCCAGCAGGCAGTAAACCCACAGTAGAGGCCCTGACAGTCCAACGCTTGCCACGTAGCCATGTAGCAGCGACGTAACTCCAGAGGAGAGGAGATCTATATTCTCTCTATGAGAAAAAGAAGCAAGCATAAGGGAGAAAATAATGGAGTGAAATAATGTGGGTCATTGTGTGGGATTCAGCGCATAAACAGAGGCAACGCAAACAGTCAAACACACGGAGACAAAGTGACTTTGTGATACAGTTTATGCCAGTCAGAACACTGATGTTTCCACCAATTACATCAGCCAGGACTTCCAGACTCCTTTTCTCCAAATGAGAGCTCTTTTGACTTACAGATGTTCGAGGCATGGTTTCACAAACTGGTGACCACACACATGCACACAACAAAATAGTTTGCAGACCGGCACAAACACAAACCCAGCCAGCCCGCCCTAATCATCATCATTATAACTGAGTCATTGTCTTAATTACTTCTATCAGCTTCATCAAAGTCTCTAACTGTTAAGGTCTTCCAGGCTGGTACTGCCAACACCTTCATCTTCATTATCCCCATCAACATCACCATGCCATACTGCCTTAAGAAAATGCTGTATTTTTTGTTTGGTGTTTGTGTGTGTGTTTAATACAGAGGAAGTGGTTATTCTCCCACAAGCACATGAACATGACTCACTCTTCTTCATGGCAGCGCTTCCAGATTTTTTTTCCTTCTCCTTTTGTCCTTTTCTCCCCCTCCTCCCAGTCTCTCTCTCTCTCTCTCTGTCTCTCTCTCTCTGTCTCTCTGTCTCTCTCTCTCTGTCTCTCTCTCTCCCCACACCACAGTTCAGACTTTGCTCCATCAGATCCAGAGAGGCTGAGCGCTGAGCACACTGCAGCCCAGAGAGGAGCACAGAGCCTGAGGAGGGCTCACAGCAAACCCCTCCCTAACACCTTGGATCTCCAAGGCTCAGTCTGGCCACACACAGGGAGGTTAGTTCCACAAGCCAGCAGACTAAAAGCCGAAATGGGCTGACTGGTGGGTAGGTATTATGACAGGCGGCTTGGCGCGGTGAACTTGCTAATTATGTAACATAGGGTCATCCAGTTTGAAGTCTACATACTTACAACATTAAACTCATTGTTAATCATTCAGTAATCCTTGAAAAACTTTAGCCCCAAGCCCAATTTTTGGCATGTATGCAGGTAAAGGACCGTAAATTCCACCACTGATCTTTAACCTGTTGACTCTAATTGCTGAAGATGTGCATACCCTCAGGTGTGCTTGTGTTGTGCAAGCTAGTGCAGTTAAATCTAAATAAAATGAAGGCTGTGGTATGCAGCCTAAGTGTTTTATTTAAGATGCCAAACAAGTGCATGTCTGTCTGGATGTCTGGCAGACAGACATGCACACAAGCTATTGATCAGACAGGTAGAAAGAAAGACAGAAAGAAGAAAACAGATACTGTAGATAGAGAGAAAAGCTTGACAGTTATGGAGCCGTTGATTTTATATATATATATATATATATATATATATATATATACACACTGATGTGTCCATTTCAGAAATACATGTTATTTCAAAGTCCTTTTTCCTCTTGTCACCATGGAGATATGAACTCAACTCAGGTTCAAACATTCTCTCTTTGTCTGTCTTGTTCTCTTTCTCCCTCTCTCTCTCTCTCTCTCTCTCACACACATACACACACACACACACACACACATCACCGCAAAATGATGCACACTGTGGACATTGAGCGAGTCCTACATTCATTTAAATCCAAGACATGACAATATTATGTTAGCATGACATTATACAGTACCGGCTCTGCATTAGCTCCCCGTCCTCAGTTCATACTTATTCATCTCTCTTCTATATGTCCTCACCCACCATCTCCTCTCAGTCTTGCCTTTATTACTGTGTAATGCATTTGGTTCCATATAATACAGCCCTTTAGCGTAAATATGATGCTTTGCCCGCAGAACTGGATCCTTTTCAAGTGGCGGCTCAGATAAGGCAGCGTGTGTGTTGCGTATGACTTACGTGGTTGCATGGTTTTCACAAGAAAGGACTACTGGCCAATGAACATTAGTTACACTTTGATTTCTATGCACCAGACCTCTCTCTGCCTCCCTCCTCTACTCCCCCAACCCCTCCTCTACTCCTCTTCTGTCCCACTTCCAGCTTTAACCTGTCTCCCTCCTTCTTCTTCTTCTACCCTCACCCCCACCACTATTGGCCTTACTTCCCAAACAACCCCTCAGCCATCAAAAGACAGCCGCCCATTCAGAAGGTTTTGGGGTCGGGTGGGGGAGGAGAGCAGTATAGGCTTGGTGAAGGGAAGAGGGAGGGTTGGGGGGGGCGGGGGGGGGTGGGGGGGGTTCAGGGTTCTCATTCCCGCTAAATTGTCCCACATGGCTGAGCGTGCTTAGTTTAAACAAACACAGCCACTTCCTCCTCACTGCGCACATTGGCACACAGACACAGGCGCGCACACACCCCACATAAACACACACCAATTGGGCGCACAGGCATGCTTGAACTCCAATACACAAAAACAAGCATGCACGCACATATATAAACACACATGCACACAATACATTGTATACCCTGGCAGGCAGCAGACAATACGTTAGAGTCTTGCACTCTAGCCAGTAAACTCACAGCTGAGCCCAGACTCCACACCAAAACACAGAACTGAAGATTACTCATTGTATAGTTCGCCGTGAAGAACAATTTCACATGCATATTCAGCATATTTACTGTATGATTTGGCTTCTGGTTACAAGGAGTTTAAATAAGTAAAACTTTTGTGAGGCTTTAACCATACAATCCACAATAAACATCTCAGCTAATGGGTCCCTGGAGTCCAAACCCCAAAACCCAAACTGATACCACAGAAGGAGACTCAGGGAGCAGACACTGGACAGCATATGTGTGTGTGCGTGTGTGTGTGTTTGAGCGTGTATATGCAGGTTTCGGTATGTTTGTTTAGAAAGCAGACAGAGAGAAAATGGAAATGTGGAGGATGTGGCCATTGAGACCATTTTGATGGATCACTGCAAAATCTGATGTTTTGAGTATTGTTATATTTAGCAGCAGCCTGACAGTGACATGAAAACATAAAATACCATACAGGTAATGCATATCTATTGCAAAGTGCACAGAAATTTGAGCAGTCCTTTTGAAAAATTCCCTCCTCTTTCATTTTACTGTTACATTACAAGCACTTACTGTAGGTGACGCTTCAATCCAGAGAAAACTTGAAACTAAATAACAAGTACAATATGTAACAATGTAAATGGTGGGTTTGGAGCCAAAGGTGCATAACAGGTATGGTATGCAGTGTTTTACTTGTGTATAAATGTGATCATTATTTAAATCACAGCATCATTACTGAGAGATATTTGCTCAAAGTCGACTTTTATTATTTTAACTCTGCTCTAAGTTTTCTGTCAATACCAGCTTAACGTCTCTCTGGCTCCGCATCCTCTGCATCACCACATATTTTAACGCTATGACCTGCAATCATCATAATCAGCTCTACATTACAAGCAGCTATAGCGAGAGGAGTGGTGAAGGAGGACAACCACAGTGTCCAGACAATAAGCCCACATTCACTGCCAGTGGACCTGCTGCCGTCCAGGTCTGCACACACAGCACGTCTCTGCCACTAATGCCGCGCTCCATCAGGGCTGCATGCCATGAGTCTTAATTAAGACAGCTATGCCAAGTCAAGAAGTGAATTCTACTCCCCCCTTCCCTCTCTCTCTCTCTCGCTCTCTCTCACACAGACACACACAAACACACACACACACAGATACAGGCGGATGCACAAACACACATTCTCGGATGGGCGAACATGTAGACGCAGACAAACCACCAAGAGACATTCAGATCAGCAGTTTTATGGGCCATGAAAAAGCTTGCTCAGTGGGTGGTGTGTGTGTGTGTGTGTGTGTGTGTGTGTGTGTGTGTGTGTGTGTGTGTGTGTGGTGCTGAGAGAGAAAGACTATTTAGTCACACCTACATGAGAAACCTGTCTCCTCTCCCACAGACAAGACAACAACTGAGTCTGAGAGATATGCACACACACGCACACACACATCCTTTAAACGCACAAACGTGCAAGCAAATCCTGAATGAATGGTTTTTAACATGCCTTTATTCTATGACTAACTCATAGTTGTGTTTATGAATGTGTGTGTGTGTGTGTGTGTGTGCATGTCTAGAGAATAGGCTGCAGTGTTTAATCCATCAGAGGAAAACTGAATTGGGATGAAAAATTAGAGAGGACATTTCTTGGGAAACTCAGGCCAATAGAAAGTGTACATACAATCACTTGCTCCCTAACATCAAACACATACACACACACACACACACACACACACACACACACACACACTTATAACACCCCTCCCAACAGCCTGGGGTCACAAGGTCACATTCCTCCTCCTCAATCAACCTCAGGATTTCACACACTAGTTCAGGGATGTGGTTGTGTGTTTCTGCCTGCCTGCGTGCGTGCGTGTGTGTGTGTGTGTGTGTGTGCCTGTCTGTGTGTGTGTGTGTGTGTGTGTGTGGATTTGTGTGTGTTTGGGATGTTTTAGTGATTTGTGGGGGGTCCGGCTTGAGGGCAAGGAGGGGAGAAGTGAAGGAAAATAGGGGACTGCAGCCACACTAAGCCGACTAAATTTGAAAATGCATCCTTTATTCTTTTTTGGCCTTCTGTTCACACTTTTTTCAAACCAAAAGAAAAGCTTTTTGAAAAAGTGAAAAAAGTTTTTCCAAAATGATGAGATCTGCATCAACATGGGCAGATGCTGTGCTGCAGTACTGTTAAGAAAACAGCTTTCTGCTGTCTCCAACTCTCTTGGGACTGATCTTTTTATAAATCAGTACAGCCAATCTCACTATACAGGTGATGTCATTAATCAGTATTAAGCATAAAGTAGTGATTTGATTAAAATCTCAGCCCAGCAGTGCAAGAATTACTATTAACTTTGGTTGAAAGGTGATCAAATCACTATTTTATAATCAACAGAAAAATATGTCAATGATAAAAAACTAAGTTGTGTGTTTGCTTAACTTGAAACACAATTATGTGGTGGTGAAAATGCTGAGGTTTGCAAAGGTGTATCTGACCCAAATTCTTATGGAAGAGGATATTTATCCATTTTCTTAATATTTCTGCATATCGGTGAGGATGAAGAACTTTTCCAAAGCTACCTAGACATGCTAGAGGGTATGAAGTCATTCAGCATTTTCAAATTTATTGGACTTTTTGTGGAAGTGGCAGAAGGAGAAGAACGAGAAATGACAGGTATGTGGGCGATGGGTGGGGGAAGACATGGTGAGAGGAGGCGAGGGAGGGGTCGAAGTGTGTCTGCATGCCCTGGAGGTAGGAGGAGGAGGGTGGTGGGTGGTTTAACAAGGGAAAGCAATAAAACATGTGGCTTTGCATTAAAAAACACCTACTTCCTCCATGAGCAGAACCCTCAACTCTGGTCCTGCACACCCGCTGACATATGACAATGTGTACAACATGCACACACACACACGCGCGCGCGCACGCACATGGCACATACACACAGACAGTCACACGCACCAAAAATAAGCATACTTGAAAATGTGTGCATGCACCAGTTCCAGTTCCAATTCCAGCCATTTATTAATTAGAAAAATAACGAGTTAAAGATTGAGTTCCCACACTCCTACACACACATACACACACACACACAAGCACACACAAACCCCAGCCCACAGCAGACTCTAGACACTTGAGATACACACTCAAAACGCTCACAGTCAGGCATAAAAACAGCCATTAACGACTGGCGGAACTTTCCATGGGCCTGCCAACTAGCAACACCAACACGCCTGGCATGCTAATGTAGGCACGTAAAGTTAACTCTGTGTGTGTGTATGTTTCATGCATGTGTGTTAAGTCAGTGCTCTGTGTGTGTACAGGTGCACGCCTGATCCCTTTGGCCAGCTGACCACGCACGCACACATACACACACACATACACACACATTGATGGGCAGCTTTTCAACAGGCTATTTCTATGGATGATACCCCAAGAAACTGTGCAAGGGCATGAGCAGGGCAGGGCAGCCGAGCGCTACGCAACTCATTTGGCTCACTTAAGCTTTTATGCGTGCATGTATCCGCAAAACTTCACAAAGTGATAAGAACTTGATAAGAAACTTGACAGCCTAATTTCTGGAGTCCAAACATTTTATCTCTTTGTCATTATCGTTTTATTTCATTATCTGCACTCTTCCTGAAATGCCACTGCCTCTCTCTCTCTCTCACCGGTGTTTCTGCAGTAGCCATACAGCTGCCAAATGACACCAAGGGCTGAGCAATGACTCAAATAAGCAACTACAGAAGTGAAAGCTTTTGGTAAAGTCATACGTTGCATCATGTGCCAGCAATGTTGTGAGCTGAGATGCAACAAAGCTGCTGATATTTGCACAAAAAGTCTACTGTATTCCCTCATAGAGTTATACTGTCTCGAACTATACTGTACTGTAGTTCTGCAAATCACATACGCTCCTGAATTATATTAGACACTGTCTACATTATAGTAAGCCTAGACATATTTGTTCAGTGTTGTCTATGGCTGAAATTTTGTCTGTTTCAGTTATTGTGGAGCTGCAATTAACAATTATTTTTGTTATAGATTAGTGTGAAGATTATTCTCAATTCATTAATTATTCATTCTATGAAATGTTTTTTAAAAAAGTACTTAAAAAACGTCCACTACAGTTTCTCAAAATGCAAAGTGATTCCTTCATATTGCTATTTTTGTCCAACCAACAGCCCAAAACCCAAATTTATTCAGTTGAATGTGATGTAAGACAAGGAAAAGCAGCAAATCTTCAGTCTTCTTGAGAATCATTTTTGCTTGAAAACTGACCTGAATGGATTATCAGAATAGTTATCAATAATTTTCTGTCCATGAACTATTAGTTGATTAATTTTTTCAGCTTTTTCAGCATATATACAATTGCCTTGCCTTTCATTACTAAAGCCACAATGCAGAGTTTAATTCCAAAATGCTATGCACATAACACATTATTTTGATCAATACTTTAAATCAGATCATAATCTCTTTAAAATTGTTCAAAAAACTAGCAATTTTAATTTTCTTTCATACCAGCAGTAGTTTTAATGATAGATTTCTGAGTTACTTGCTATGAAATCCTAAAAGGTTTAGGATAGCAGAGAACCTCAATGACTTTCAATGACATTCCTAACAGAGTTTTATTTTTTACAATCAGTCACAGTAGGCATCACATTTCTCCAAATGTCGGCTCTTTGATGGATCTTTTTTTTTTTTAAAATCTTTTTTGGACTGAAACCCACGAAACCCAGAACCACTCGACGTTTCACTAAAGACATTCGCAGAGAGGAAAGGAGAGGAGAGGAGAGGAGAGGAGAGGAGAGGAGAGGAGAGGAAAGGAAAGGGCAATAGGGAAGAAGAGGGGAGGAGGGAGACGAGGAGTAGAGAAGTTGAAAGGCTTCTTTTATCTTCTTCTAAATCAACTGTCAACAATGCAGGAAATTATCAAGGGAGACAAAAAAAAAAAAAGGGAGACAGGGCTCTGGAGAATAAGAGAGGCAGAGAAGGAGGGAGGAAGGGAGGAAGGGTGGGAGGGGAGGGGGGGCAAAAAGAAAGAGAGGAGGAGGAGGGTAAACATTACAGCTCTGTGCCAAGCAAACATGAGATGCTGGGATACTTCAACAAAAAGCCTCCGTTCGTATGGGAGAGAAAGAGACCAAGAAACAGAGAGACAGAGAGAGAATGTGAGAGAGAGAGACGACCGCGCCACCAGCAGAGAGACGGAGGAGAAAGCTGGGAAATGGAAAGTGAAAGCGACAGCTGTCATGAGAAAGGACAACGTTTGTTTTTGGGGAATCTTTGGACTTCACACCTACATGCAGCTCTGTGTTTACATGATACTGTATAATGCAGTGTTAGCAGGGTTTTGTTTCACCAAAATGTCACCTCATGGGTCAATACATTTTAATTAAAATGAAACTGGACACTACTGTAACTCCTAATGCAAGACAACTCTTTCACTCAAGCTCATAAAAAAATGACCAGGACAAAACACGCTGACAACTTGCACATATAATCTACAACATCATCCCACTGTGCTTTTACTGCGAACCATGTGAAGCCTGGAAAACACTATACATTCCCTTCCCATTTACTGTGAGTAAAAGGAGCCACATGGTACATAACTTTGAACTGCAACTCTAAGTCAGTGCCAACAGAAAATGTACAGCAATAACAAATAATTAATTCATAGCATGAAGATTTATGTCAGGTTGAAAAAATGACCAGCTGCATGTTTTTAATATAAATATAACATTTGGTAATATAAGTCCGGGTTGGTGTACCCTCTAAAGCTTTTCTGCACTCCATCATATGTCACGGCAGCCGCAGCAGAGGCAGTTTTCAAGGCTGCTTTACCCCAGGAAGAACCTACGTATGTGCTTTACATCACCGGGACAAGAGAAACTGCTGAAACTCTCCTCCTGCACTCCAGGTGTCGACCCCTTGACCTCACAGAGCAGGAACGCCTCCACACATCCAACATAACCAATAAGCAAAATTCCCTTCACAGGTAGCAGGAAGCAGCTTGTTCGCTTGACCGAACCAAACCGCACCTACAGCTACAGTAACAGTAACTTAATTCTAGGAAGCACACCTGTTGCATTTAGGGAAACAGATGTTACGACTGATAGCAGACTTTTTACAAAATGCAGACATTATGTAGCGTTGCGCATAGCGGAGGCACACCAATTAATGGGAGGAAATATTTCAAATATGGGCTGCTGATTGGGGCCAACTATAGCATTTTGAAGGTCATAATGAGTACGTATGCTAATGGCAATTATGGCTGATTATTTGCAGACATGGTGAAAAGTGTAGATGATAAAAGTTAGATAAAGTTCCATCTGCAAAGCCTATTTCATCTCCTTATTTGCTTCTAAAGTGTCTGGGGCTTGTGCACCTGTTTTATTAGCTAAATCAACATTTTAAATGATAGAAAACAACCGATTAATGGCATTCAGTTTTTTTCTCTCTGAAGAAAAACAGCTACTGCAATCAAAAATGTACAATCAAAAGCACAATGGGGTGGTAGTGAAGTTACAATTTTAGACATCGCAACAGTTAAACAGGCTACAATCTCTGGTAAACTAACCTAACAGGAAGTAAATAGTGAGGAGGTTTACCTGAAGCTCTCCTCTTGTTCTTCGCCTCTCTTTCACATGCTCACACACACTCTTTCCAGGGCCGCATTGTCTTGTCTGCGTAATTCTATAGCCGCTACATCTTCTGTTCCTGACACACAAGTACTGTTCAGTAACACTACCCCTCGGATAACATGTTCTAGGTTACCAGTCAGACACACATGCACACATACACAATGGCTAGCATCATCCTGCCCCTTCCCTGACCCCATTTCCATTACCTACCTGAAGGTTTTACTGGGCCAACAGCGAACCACATGCTGGTGCAGGTGGAGGGCAGAGAACCCAGATTTTGCTGGAGGTTACAAAGAGACAGATGCTCTCTGCATCACGAGTCTTCATGAAACATGGGAACAACTTCCTCATTGCGCTTAGAATAACTTGTCTTAGAATAATAGAGGCGAACCATCTTACACTTGACACTAAAACACAAACAGTCAATCAAACCTGGGCTGGGCTGGTATGTCATTCATACAGTTTCTTTTCTGGAAAAGCAGACAGGAAAGTGTTAACTTGGCTCAAAACCCAATAAATGTACTTTCAAATGATATATTTTGACAGAGGCACTCATTAGGCTGTCCTGATACAGGCACGTACATGGAATAAAACATTACTCATAAACTGCTTAAATGGGATCAAACAAACTAGATGCAAAGTAACATTTAGCCCAGGTGTAGGTAATGACACACCGTCACACTTGCCAACACAACTGAGTGAGTTTTACCTGTGTGACAAAGCTATGTGGTTACAGAACGCAGGTCGTTAACTTATATAAAGTGTTATTCAACCCCTTTGCCTATTCATGTGAAAGGTAGAGAAAGGCCAAAGCAACAATGGCTACCCTCCTTCAACCAGACTCCAGTCTAAACACCGTCTTTTCAGCTCTGTTATATAATTGCAATGTACTCGATTTTAAGGAAAAAAAAAACACACACACGCACTGAAAAAGGGAATTTTACAAATGACAGACTAGAACTAGGGGGGGTAAAAGATCACTTGCTTGCAATTGCATCAGAGTGAGTGCAAAATCCCTGCTTACATTATGCTGTTGTACATCCTCTAGCAACACATTCCCGGCTCTCCACAAAACCAACCACACAGAGAAAGAACATTCTAAAAGAAATAAAATAACAACTTTCATTTAAAGCCGTCGAAAGAAAATTGAACTATTATTATTTATTGAACGAGCTTGGCACACAACACAAGAGCGCTTTCATAACTTTTTAGATACCGGCCTATGAGCTTTGTTTACATTCTTATTGTGTATAAATGTTGAAGCCAAAGAGGCTTAACTTGCAGAGAGCACTGCACAGTGATATAAACCTCATTCAGCTTGTTAATAAAGGATATGGGTGTAGCACTAAACCCATGCAAAAACACAATTATTGCTTTGAAAATATGGACTTTTTTAACTCATTTTGTTGTTCGGCTGAGCACTTGGAAACAAAAGAAACAAAAAGACACATCCTGGGGCTGCAGTGCAGAGCCTTCCCAACTGAAATCTGGTTTAGGGTCAGATTTTAGAAATTTTAGAACAATTCCAGAAAGTTATTTCTAGAAATTTTGAAACATTACCCATTTGACAATTAACTAAAAAAGTTTTTTTTTGTAAACAGCATCAATTCAATCACAGGGCTCCAGCCTAATTAAAGCATTACTTCCTGTTGTCCACACCTTGGCTAACTGTCCGTATCCTAAACTTTTGATGCTAAGGCTTTTTGATGCCTCTGACTTGTGGAAGCAAAAATAAATTGGCCATTCATGCACCACAGGGAGAATTCCTTTGCAGACCACCTAAACCTAAACACACCTTTCCCCTCTTCATCCCCACACACGCACACACACGCACACGCACACACACACTTTAAAAAAAGTCGGATATCAGTTTTTCGCAGAAAAAAAAAAATTGCATGGCCACATCAGCCTTTCACCAAAGGAATGTCATCTGACGTCATGTATTTGGGATCGGATTTCTCCTTCTTTTTCTCTCTCTCCTGAAAAAAGTAAGCGTGTGTGTATGTGTGATGTGTTATTTTTTCCCCCTAGCCTATATTCTCCAACGTGCCCACTAGATCCAGAGCCCACAGCAGGGGGATATCACGGCTCAATTATACCCCCCTTCCACCGCCAATCATGACAGCATGACAATTAACCACTCAGCCCTGTTATTTATTTTTTCAACTGACTCACAAGCACCAAAAATGTGGATCACAAGTCATCATCTGCATCATAGATTTTCCGACCTCTTGCTGCCACATCCCTTCCACGATGAGTGAAAGCGCTTTTTTTTTAATTCAGTGTATTCGGTACGTGGAAGGCAGATAATCGATCGTTTCAACCAGGAGGAGACCAATGTTTGATTTCCACGTCTGCATCAGAGAGGCTGAGAGAGAGAGATTTGTCTTCCCTGCACAAACAGACACGTAGTCGTTTCTGAGGGAGAGAGAGGGAGAGAGAGGGGGAGAGAGGGAGAGAGGGAGAGAGAGAGAGAGAGAGAGAGAGAGAGAGAGGCTGAGACTGGCTGGAAGGAATGCTAGGATATGCTGGAGTTGAGATTTTTTCTGCTCCAAAGCCTTTTTTCCTGCATTCTGCAACCGCACACAAACTCTATGGAAAGTGACTATAACACAAACCCTTCACTAATACTCAACAGTTATCGAATGCATTAAAACCCCCTATAGTGCCAATTCAATGATTTCGCAACTCCCTCTGTCAAATCTGACTGCCTCAGCATCTTCCATTCCAAGTTATTTTCCAGCTATAAAAGTGCTCATTTCCTGATTTTGAGCAGCTACAGCGCATCCGACTATTTCCAGAATGCGAGTCGCGACGCAACAGCTGCCATTTGTTGCAGAAATAAGCACAAGAGAAAAGGTTTTCTCCTGTTGCGCACTCACTCCATCTGAAGTCCTCGGAGACAAAAACACATTCTTTCGCGAAAGCTGAGAAATCGGGACCACAAAGAGCAGGCTCAGCCCCGACGCGTTCACTGACTGTGGAGAGAGCTACCGTGACAATCGCCGCTGTTTTGCTTTTTCCTTGTTGTTTCAAAAAATACACGAGGAAAATGCCCAAAAGTTTCAATTCACCCCCTCCGCAGCAGTCAAGCAGTTTTCCTTTTTCCTTTGCGCCGGCCAAGTGGCCCAGACTGCCGGCGTCAGCGCTCAGCTCTCCAAACTCTCTCTCTCACACACACTCACACACACACACATACACACACACATACAGGCACAGACACGCACTTATAAAACTTTTTCAACATCGACTCCATCGTCCTCCATTCCCATTCTTTACGGACTGAATGAGTATGGTTAAAGACGGCTAAAAAACAACTCACCTCGCTGCAATAAAATAATCTTCAAACAGACGGGGCTGCGCGTTTTTTTATTCCCAGGGTCGGGTCTTGCCTGTCTGCTGGCGCGGCGCGACGCGTACTGGGAGACTCCGCCATGTCAATCAAAACGCGACGCACATGGAAGTCAGAGCCCGCCTCCTTTTACCGTAATAGACGCTGCGCACCACAAAAGCCAAAACAGAGGGCAGAGCTTATTCAGCCCCGTCACCTTTGTGACAGAGACTATCAAGCGGCTTGTTTACAGTCACTTCAGAGGAACTTTTGAAGCAGAGGAGGTATTTTACAACCAATAAAGACGACAATTGGAAAAAAGGTTTATGATCAGTTGTTGTGTCATAAGAATTTCCAGGGTTATGTCAGCCTGAAAAGGTGTGTGTGTGAACTCTTCCGCAATAAAAGCAAAACTGAATCCAGATTATTATTCTTGACATTCTTTCATGATGACATGCAATATCTTTAATCCTTCTAGCAGTTGACCTGCGTCACCCAGTTCCCATGGGTCATTTAGCAACTTAACGTTGGGTAAATCCCTTTTATACACTCAACAAAGTACTAAATAGCCATCTATAGGCCTAGTGCAAAAAAGGTAGCTAATTATGATATATAATTGTTTCTTACATATGCAATCTAGGCAAAAAAAAAAAAAACAAACAGTCAAGTGGGTCAAAGCTCTGTACTTTTGCCTCCAAACAACTTAGACAACAAACCAAAGTCCCTCTGGTGGCTGCAATGAAACCTGGCATCCCCCAGCTGACTGGTCCAAGGGCCACAGGTCCAACACATAAAAATGACCCCAAAAATCTGTGGTGAATGTGGCGCAGATATGTGTTTGAGAGGACCACAAGGCATCACATATGCCTCACAGAGCAAGATATACTGAAGAGACTGTATCTGAACTTCCTTTAACAGAATACATTACTACACAGTTGCATGTATTTACAGAGCAGTGTTATCTGTGGAGGAGATTATTTGGGCGTGTTGATGCTTGAAATTAAGATATTAACGCTGACAAGTAGGCTACATGTCAGGATCAGAGCATTAACTTGCCAAGTGTCTCAGTGCCAACCGCATAAGTTGAATGGTTTCATTACAAAACCCCCCATTTGATGAAAGCAGCAATTATTCTTCCTTCATCAAGCTTTAAAATGAAATGGGAGTAAAATTACAGATCAGAAAAACTCAACATCCAGTAGTTTTTTTCTCTTAAAATAGATTGAATTCATACTGGACTCTGACTATGAAGAGATGTTAAAGGGAACTCCACCCAAAACAGCATAAAAGTGAATCCTTGCGTTTTGTTGTTGCTTTTTGCAGATTATTGTTTCATTTTACATTAGCATAAGTGCACCGACTGCAAAACAAGCTGTTAAATTAACAACAGGATTCCGTCAGTCATGTACGTGTTTGTCTCAGACAGCAATCGACCTCTTTCTTTGCTGTATTTTCAAGCAAGTAGACTCAGCCAAATACACTCATTGCCCTTGAGTTCTAGATTTCTCTCCGCTGGCAAACACACACACACACATACACACACATACACACACACACACACACATTCCAGCAACAGCACTAAGAAAACAGCCACTGGTGTAATTCTAAGCCAGTAAAAAAAACGGTCCTGGACCACAACAGTGTGCCTGTGAGGAATTAAGTTCAATTCAGTTCAATTCAATAAACACTAATCATCTTCAATTGATATGGCAGGCAGAGAAATCATGCTCTCACACCAAAGAGACAACTATATTATAGACTATACAGTGGTCACAGACAGACTGTGGAGCCCTCTAACTGTAGAAAATCAAATGCATTTTGGAGTTAATGTACCCTTGAAATAAAAATTTACTTCCAACGTTCTTTTGTCATATGAACTCATCCATGTTTATTTGTCTGATAGATTACTTTTTGTCATTTTTTCATCATTTTAGTTTCTTCCACATAGACACACTACAGGGGCTTGTATCTGAAGGCTATACACAAATTTGTACCATGCATACTCTCAGGCAGGTGATAAAATATTCTATCTCAGTATATGTACTTTTATATAGTGATAAAAAAAAACTGGATATTTATTTGAACTACAAAAATACACCGTTGTTTGTGCTAGGCTGTTTTCAATGTGTAATATTAATTTAGCTTCAGGATCAAGTCTTTTTAACCTGTCACCAACAATGACTCAGCAGATATCAATAAATCACCTGCAGGGGTATCAAGTGGCTAGCTGTATAAAGAAATTTAAAGTCACTTGTGGAACTGTTTATGACCAGATATCACATAATATCCACTCTTTAGGATCATCTAGTGAATTACAGAAAAGGTACTTCATCACATTAATCCAAAAATCCAGTCAATCTAATCCAGTCCTGCTCCTTGATGATTTTCGACATTACCGGCTTTGGCTAAGAACAACCAGAGTATTAAAGGGATAATTACTGCTGTAGAAATTGCACAGCAAGAGCTGTACTGGTTGAAACATCTTGATTGTCTCATGGTTTGAATTGTCATGTTGTTGTGACAGCATTTTGGCATTGTCATTCGATATAAGGCACAGAACTGTTCTCCCAACCATCCACTGTCAATAAGATGCTGGTTTAGTTTTAACTGAATATTACCATGATCCCATTTATGGTCATACAAACTGTTTTAGGGTTGTTGGTTGTTGTTGTTCAAATGAATACTCATATGAAGTCTTGAGATCCATCGTCTGTTGAAAAACTGGTTCAGTTATGTTCAAAGTTTGTTGAGATGAAAGATTACTAAAGTTCACTCACTTTTTTAAAAACAGTGCACTAAATTGGCAACACACTGTATATCATATGTTCCTATTTTGAAAATTACTTATCTTAACCCTTTCTTACACATTTAAGGGCTAAAATTCTGGTTTTATAGCCCAAACAGGGGTGAATATTTGGATGTAGACAATGTGGTACAATGTTTTGGAATACCTGCTATTGTTGATGTTACATTCCAGCATTATGGCCACTCTCCTTCATGGATTAGAGGAAGCAGCAAGGACACTATTTATACATTGCTTGCAAATTATTGTTTATAGCTACTTTTAGCCATTTAATCTGAACTTGGAGTGTTTTTACACATTAAAAGTTTGCCTTTTTATCCAAAAATACAGTTGTGTACAAGCCATTGATAAAATATATTTTTTTAAAATACAGCACACTATTTTTAGCTGACAAAACTAACTCACCTCATGGTCCATTTAATATTTGTGCTGGTGCTTTCTATTACATCACATGATCTTCATCAGCAGATGCCCAGTTGTGTTGGAAATGTATCATTTCAAAGTGAAATGATAACAACAACATTTAAAAAAATGTTTTATGCCATCAATAAGGTGAATATAGATTTAAGTCCTTGTCCCTTATTGTTGTCCCCTATTGAATCTGTACAAAAGCACAAAGGAGAAAATGTAGATAAAGAGAAGCAGATGAGTTGGGGAAGGGCTTAGAAACTTTTAAACAAGTGAGAAGTGAATTGTGCAACAGGGGCTGTAACTCAATATCAAGAAGATGTTCCCACGATTTTGTACAGTGGAAACAATGTACATTTGGGAGTAATGTACCGACAGTCTATGAATTAAAACAAATGAACAACTATTGAGTCAAATAAATCTGCCACAAAGTCAGAGTGGGGCAACCTTGAGTGACGTATTGGACCTTTAAAGACAGCCAGTCGCATTACAGTAGATTAGATCAGTAGAGAAGAGTGGATGAGGAAAGACTGAAGGGAGCAGATCTTGGCCCTGTATGTCAGGGCCAGGCCTCCACAACCACCAGATGTTTACCACCAACCCAGCTGCTTTCTCGCTCTCCCCCCTTCTTTCTTCATGTCTCTCCCTCTCTGATTTTTTTTTCCCTCTCTCCGAGGCTCTTTAAAGTAAGCCCTCCCTGTAATCATACACACTCAGTTCACCAGAGGCCTTTGAAGTAAGTGGAATGTGTCCAGCCATATGATAGTATGTACTGTATATTCTTATAGCAGGGAGAAAGCGAAGGAGAGAAAGCGGGAAAAGAGATCGTTGGATGGCCGCCAGCTCTTCAATGTGGTTTTATAGTTGTTAATTATGTCCTTGCTCCACTCTCACATGCATGCGTGTGTCTTTATGTGTGCATTTATTTGTATATGTTGTGTCTACATGAGCGTGTGTGTGCATACAATATGTTCGCTGACATGCAGGTCTGAGACACCAGGTGACAGATGATAACGGGCGTCTGGCAGGGCGTCTGGCAGGAGCTGGATGGAACATGATGTGTATGTGCATTTGTGCATGTGAGGCACTTCCTCTCATAGATGTGAGGATGGAATTTGGCTCATCATGAGTTCAAAGGAGTCAACCCAAAGCTCTCTGCACACCAACAAGAGCAGACATGCCTCTCTCTCTCTCTCTCTCAGTCTGTCTTTGTGTCTTAGTCAACCTCTCTCTACCTCCCAACCCCCCTCTTTCTTTCTTTTTCTTGAGTTCTGTAAGGCAGCTGGTTGCACCATCAAACACTTCACCTACTTCTGTAAGGTGTGTGTCTGTATGTGCATGCCCTGCATCGTGCATGTCATATGGAGGGATGGGGGCTTAAGTGTGTGTGTACATGGGTGTGGAAACCCTAAAGACAACGAAAGAAGCTGGATAACAAAAGCAGTTGTATTTCTTACAAAGTAAAACTGAAATTTCCATTTAATTGTAATCCCTTGAAAACACACAATGACAAATGATCACATCAGTATTAATCACTAAATGAGTTGCATATCCGAAACAAAAACTTCCTATTTTGTGCCAATGTGCGAACATAGCACACAATGTGATTCTTGATGCTTTCGGTATATCCCATATGTTTGGAGATATTACTGTGATGTGTTTTTACTGCATTTTCCAGATATCGGCGGGCAATAAAACCTGGCCAGTGCAGTGTCATCCCTTTCCATGGACGGTTTTGGACTCATTGAAGGCTGAGTTTCTGTGAGTCCGACTCTTTTGTGTGAAATGTATTGTTTTTTGCACAGCAGAGGATTTTTGAGG
Organism: Thunnus thynnus; assembly: GCF_963924715.1. Taxonomy (NCBI): domain Eukaryota; kingdom Metazoa; phylum Chordata; class Actinopteri; order Scombriformes; family Scombridae; genus Thunnus; species Thunnus thynnus. The sequence goes on from NC_089532.1 coordinate 10,575,533, forward strand.
TGATACCTACCTGACACGGTGAATTTAAAAGCTTCCATGAGCTGGGTTTACACGTATTCGATTGTTGATGTGTTACTGTATGGCAATTAGCGATAGAGAGTTGCAAGATACACCCTCGTATGAATAAAAGGGTCACGTATAGATATTTTCTGTAAAATCTACTGAATAAAAACGGTGATAAATATATATATATATAATGTTATTGTTGATTAAAACGTGCAGGATTGGAAATCTTCTGACTTTGGGGCCATCTGGTGGCAGTATCATATCAAAAACAGTGCTGATGATGAGATGAAGGGGCAAAGAAAAACAGTGAATGCACCACTTTTCATCAGGATTGCTTCATTTTTCCACCAAAAAAACCCCACATTCCATCAGAATAAATTTGAGGAATGCTCATAAAAATTTTACACATAGTGGCTTTAAATGTTTTGTATTGGTATTTTGTATTTCATTTGGCATATTCAGTATCTGGTATCTCTGGCATGTCTGGAACAAGCAGGAAACCTGATTCAAAATACTTTTGTGCCCACGGACATCTCTCTGTGTCTCTTTGATAAGATGAATTACTTCCAGTTGTTTCCTCGCTCTTTTCAGGATTTTTCCAGGCAGCTTTAACCAAAGCTCATGCCTCTGGTATCACTGGTATGTCTGGAACAAGCACGACACTCCGCCTTATTCAAGGCTGCCCAAACACATCTCTCTGTCTCCCTCTGTCTCTCTTTGATGAGATGAATTGGTTCCAGTTGCTTCCTCGCTCTTTTCAAGTCAGCTTTATCTAAAGCTCCATGTTCAGAAGAAATCTGTATTTGTTCCAGCTCTGCCAGTCATGTCATGTGTTCCTACTTAAAGAGCACCTTCCAGTCATGACATCAGAACCGGTGACGTCACGCTGGCTTGGTCACACCACCATAGGGTGGTGGGTGTTGGCAATCATGGCAGCGGAATGTTAGTGACTCAAGGAGGTGGGACTGCGATTTGGTTAGCTAATTGCTTTGTCCCTTGACATTTGTGGAAAACAATCAAAGTGACATTTCAAACAATGATCAGTCAAATCTGACCTTAAATGGGAGGCAAATTGCTCATGTACAAATCACAACATGTTGACTTGCCAACTATTACACCATACTCAGGACAGTCCTCGTATTCAGAAGAATAACTCCCCGGTAGAAACTCCGGCCTACAGTCACCCTGGGTTTTCCAAGAATTACTTTCCAAAGAAACATTTTTATGTTTAAAATCATAGGTTCACAATTCTTTCTTAAAAAACAGTCAGGCGCCTGTATTAACACTGAAACCGGTTTTTAGCTTTTAGCTTTCAATAAACTTTTAAATAAATGTTTGCACAGAAGGAGGGCTGTTGATTTTGTCCCTCATCACTTTGAAAGTACATTATGAAGGGATCTCTTAATAGCCAGTATGAACAGGAGGAATGATTACAGCAAGAAAAACATGTCATTGACTATTATTTTAAGACAGACTTGAAAAATGATTAATTTAAGTGAACTCAAGTGCTACATAAACAAGTCAACAACACTATTAATTTATCATTAACCGATCCAAATGTCATCCTCAATCAGATCCTCAAAAGTAGAACTACAATGTGAGTAAAATGACTCAGAACTTTTAAGAAGTAAAAGTTGCAGCTCCTAATTTGAACATAATATAAGTGATAAACTTTCTTGTACCACATCCAGACCACTGACCGCCGGGTGAGCTTATTGGTAGAAAGTAGAGTGGGAGAGACAGTGTGTGGCAAGCTGAATGAAGAGATGAGAAATGAAGGATGAGGTACTCATACAGAGCAGCTCATTAGCTGACTGATGTAGTAACCAGTGTCAGTATGCCCTCCAACTAAAGCACCAGGGAGGGTCTACTTGGAAAGTTCCACAACTGAATTGTAAAACATGCATGCAATAAACTATCTATTAGACATGGTAACATCCCTAATCCTTGGGATCATTGGTTGTGGTTAGCTTGGGAATCTACTGGAAGTGTTTCATGCCAAAAGAACAACCAACAATGTGCCACACTCACCAGAGACTTCCTGTTTTGGTCTCTGGATGCCATGGCAACAGTGACGCCAGTGAACAGTGATTCAGTACAGAGCTGTTAACGTCATGTGTGCCAGGCACAGTCCCAGCCATGTGGGTCTGAGAACCCTCAATGAAATGAACTGCCATAAAATGCTTTCCTGCACTTCAAAGAGAAAACAAATTCCCAAAACCCTGCAGTTACATCACAGTGTCCCAGTGTCAATTTCAAAAGTGAAGTTGTTTTAAGAACAGCAGATAAAATGTACAGTTTATGTGCTTGGAGCTGATAAAAATTTATATATAAAACACACGCACAGAAAAAGTAAAGATGTCACAAAAGCTGTCTTCAGGTAAAAATGTCAGAACCCCAGGCAGGACACTCAAGAGGTTCCCAAGTCAGTAAAGAACCCCAGGCAGGACACTCAAGAGGTTCCCAAGTCAGTAAAGTACACTCTACTGAGCACCAGTGCAGATAAACACACTCAAAGTACACAGTGTGTACACAAGGAGGTAATGATGACGTACATGTGTGTGTTTATGTCTGAGGTAATGGGGGGGTACCGGTAAAGAAATTCAAAGGAGAATTAATATTCTGAAACATCTTTATTTGAACTTTTAAACTTCAGACAAAAGCAACAAATAACAGAGGACAAGAGAAAGAATAAACAGGAAAGAAAAGAAAAAAAGAAAGAAAGAAAGAAAATCATGCCAATACAATAACCATCAGGATTTGAACACGTCAGCCTACTCTGCACAGAGAAAGTACATCAAAGTAAAAGTTTTTCCTCTACCTCGCACAGTAGAGGTATAATTTTAGAGTAAAAGTCCTGCATGGCTTCTCTCCTTGCCTGATGCTGTGTGTGTGAGCACCAGGACACTTTGCATAGAGCCAGAAAGTTATCAACCGGAGACGTCCCAACACCTTCACCAGTTCCTCTTAAATACTGTCTGGATGAACAGGTCTCCTTGAGAGTGTGTGTGTGACCACAGCAGTGAAACATCAGGGGTTTCTACTGTGTATGACACATCATTTTGTGATTGTCAGGTTGGCGGAGCTTCAGGTCAGTCCTCCAGAGGATTCCACCCGCTTCTGCTGATGAAAGCCACCGCGCATTTTACACACAAACATACACACGTCTAACATAATTTACCCCCCTATCCCGAGCCACACAGTGGCACAGCAATACAAACCATCAAAATACATCGAAAATGAGAGCTGTTATATCTATAATGGCTTATTATTACGTTATAATAATAATAATATAGTTTAATACACGGTCAGGCACATTTACAATGGCTATGAAGCAAAAAAGGGAAAACTCAAGGTCGTTGTGGCCTTATATCATCCACTAGCTCTTGTTCTGTCTTTCAATAGCAAGTGGTGTATGTATGGGTATAAGTGTGTGAGTGTTTATGTGTCTGTGTACAGTAGGTGCTAGTACAGGAGGTATATGCCAGTGAATTTGAATCCATTGAGGACAAGAGCTGTCCCAATCCTAATTTAAGAGTTATACAAGCACACACACACACAGACACACACATAAACCCCGGGACCACCATCATAGCATCGACTACGACGTATAAACAGCCTGAAACTGAGAGCTCCATATTACACACTCCTAAAACACACTTCTCTATCAGTGATTTATAAGCAAACACACGGCTCTAGCTATTACAGTAAGGGCAGTGTAAACACATGCACCTGTCCCTGTGAGTGCAGCACAGTAAATAATGGAGTTATTGGGTCAGTTCACCCCAAATTAAATCTCACTTCCCTTTAGTGGTATCAATCCATGCAAATAGTTTTGGTTTTACTCAGGTTTTAAAATAGCCATCTCAGAGATTCCTGCCTCCACACCAATGCTCCATGCACACAATGAAGGCAAATGCAATTTCATTTGTGGTATTCGAAGTATGGACATATTGCATTTCTAAAATTCAACAGCAACCGACTTCACTGTCAAGAGTTTTGAGATGGATTGTGGGTGGATTATTCTGACTAACAGGTTTAAGAGAGGTTGTGGTTACATTTTAAAATGTAATTATTCAATGTAGCAAGCACATCTTATTTAAAGTCTGTTCACCTCTATTGTATTGGGGTGGAGGAAAAAAATCTCAGGCAGTTATCATTAAACCTGGGCAAAGAAAAACCACAACTATCTTCAAGGCTAAATACCACTTTAGGTGTGAGAAAATGTGTTTTTTAGATAACTTGGGTGAACTGACCGTTTATGAGGCATCCTTAGTCGTGGGTTTTATACTGTATGTGTGTTAGGGGGAAAATGGACATTAGAAAGTTTCATAAACAAATGCTATGTGACAATGAGATTTCTAAGCAGAAAAACGACCATTTTTGTCATGAACGACAACAACAGAGCAAAGTAATATTACCAACAAAAAAGATGTGAAAAACATAAAGCGAGTTGTGCTGGGAAAATGTATGAGACTGATGATTTCTTATGCGCAACTATTGCGTTATTACAAATGTTACATCAGATCAGATGGAAATGTGTGGGCAACTCTACCAGAGAGTTTGATATGTTTAACATGCATCATTTTATGTGCACATCTCTCACTGTGACCTGATGGAGAATTAACTCACTGAGGTGACTGGCTGGAACATTACAGTCCATTTAGACTTTTTCCAGGGTTTAGAAGTGATTGCAAAGGGACTCCAGAGGTGGAGCGCTGATAATGTCGCATTAAGAATAGAGCAGCTCAGGCTGTGCAGTGAAGTGAACTGCTTTATGGAAAGGTTAGCCAGCCATTATGCACAGTGGCTCTTCTGCATTACAGTGATGGCATGCAATAGCACAGATTGACCACAGAGAGGTGCTGTTACTGTCATCCAAGCTGTTGCATGATTCCACCCTGCAGGGGACTAGAGGTTGAACAACTTCCTTTACAAGGAACACAGTGATAAGCTGCACAAGAAGTGAATTTCTGATGGCAGTGTCTATTTGTGTGTCTCATAACTGAGCAGCTGACTGTGAGTTTTCAATGGCAGTGCCTATAACTATAATTACCTGTTTCTGTCTGTCCAACTAGGAGTCTATTTGTATAATCGACAGTCTACCTGTCTGTCTACCTTTAGCACAGCAACACTTGAATATGCAGATGATTGTCTTCTGGCAGGATTGTCAGTAGAGAGTTCACAATGGCATTTACATTCATTTTATAGTGACATTTTTTTTCTTTTTCTTTTCTTGATTCGGATTCCTTTTAGAGCTTATCGAAGAATTCTCCCTCCATCGTCGTCTTTGTTCTCTCAGATGAAGTGAAGAACTGGAGGCAGTGACATTGTTTTCTGTATGAATACAGATGCGTTATTGCACCAGACACAGAGCAGGACTGGTTCACGGTCACACACACACACAAAAACTCATGAGTCCCTTCAGAGGAGACTCAAGAGTCATCGTAAGACAGATGCCAGAGTCCTTTTCTCTGTCTGTCTTTATATCCATTTTTTTTTTTGATGCATCCATCCCAAAGGCCCCTTCATCACTTTGTCTGTTTTCCAGAAAGGGAGGCCCAGGAAATCCAGGAAAGCAATTTTATGCTGACAGGTCTGATATGACCAGTTTTTCCATTTTATTCCCAATCTCTCCAGGGACTTGAAGCTCCTCAGATTCATAGTCGTCATCAAATGACCTAGAAACAAAAGAGACAACAAGGAACAGGTTAGATGTTGCGTAATGAATGTTAAACTGCAAGGAATACAACTTATTAATTGGAATGCCGACATTTCCATTTTGCAAAATGCATCTATGTACAATAAGTGTGTGACATACCCCTCATGGAGCTGTTCATTTGCAGTCTCCTCCGCCACCAGTATCTCATACTCCTCTGAGGCATATTTATCCCAGTCAGATGGCTCTGGACCTTCACTGTCAATGTCCTGGAACACCACATGTATACCACAAACATCAGTATTTTATAAGTAATGACAAAAAGACACAAGAGTAAAAAAAGTTCATAATTCTTCACAAATTATAATGAGGCACAATGAGGAAAGTACCATTAAAACTAGATTTTGTGTTGAATAAAATTCCAAAATTGCCTGTTTATAACGTCAAGATCAAGCAGACACTGTATTTGTTTAAAAAGTTTGAGGGCACTGGTGTACATGATTACAGTATTGAAAGGATCAGTCAATAGTAGGCAACAAGCTATCATCAATCCTTATTCCCCTTCAAACTGCCAGATCCTGCACTATAGCTGAATATTGCATACAAGAGATGCAGATTCACACCTTTTGCACAGCAAATGGATCTCTCTGTTCATGGTCCAGGTATTTCTCCAGGTTGAAGAAGGTGTCAAAGAATATGTGGGCCATTCGGCAGCGCTTCAAATCACCCAGGGTTATCTTACCTGGAGAAAACAACACAAGCACATCCATGTGTTAAGTTAAGGAAGTGAGGTTAATGGAAGATAGCAGGGTGTGGTTTTCAAATGAAGACAAATACTGGCACTAACCTGAGCTCTCAGGTTTGACCAGGTCAAGCATCTGGCAAAGCAAATCTTGAAAGGGCAGAGGTTCAATGCCCATCCGTTCCATTCTCTCACACTGTTCTTCATAGAAATACTCCAACTCAAACATGGACAGGACGCCATCGCCATCAACGTCCATGCAGCGGAACCAATACTCTATACTGGAGAGAGAAATGACAACAGAGTTGTACACTGCATACAGACAAAAACACTCATAAACCAGGGTAAAAATACAATCCCACAGTCCTAAGAGATTACAGTATTTTACCTGGTGGGATTTTTCTTGTCTTCCTCAGATATGAGGAACCACACAAATTCAGCGTAGCTCATCCTGCCTTCCCTCTGCACAGCGTTACCCCTGGAAACAAGAGAGATACAGCCATTCACATTCAGTACTGTTATTACGGTGAAATAATCAGCTCTTCTGTGTTTATTTATATGTGTGTTTCCCCTTACCGAGTAACAGCCCCTGAAAACAATCTCTCAATGATTCTGTTTGACGAGGCTGTCAGAGAACAGAATGAAAAAAATAAGCAAATGTGATTTTGTTAAAACACACAGAAACAAACGGATACTGTTGTAAACCTTTGTGCATACAGTCATTTGCGTAAGTGCTGAGTAAGGGAATTAAATTTTGGCTATGTGGGCATATAACACAGTTAGCGGTATAATGAATTTCACATCAGACAGCATGAATGTGTCGAGCCTGGGACAAACAGCTGTTGTTTTTTGCACTAGCTGGTGGGGGCCAAACAAAATGGAAATTAAGCAAATGAGTGTGCCAAATCCAAAAGACAGTCTGCTTCTGATTCTGGGTCTTTACTGGCATCCAAACCATATTTAACAAATGGAACCAGGAAGACGACCAACTTAATGTCATCGATCATAAATTTTATGTTTTTTATTTTTACTTTGAAATGATAATTCTTGTCTTCAGGCCTGATTTATTTTGTGACAATCCCTATGGTTCTGGTTTGGACGCTCATCATTTCAAATTACCGTGGTCGTTGTATCTTGCCAGGTCTTTTGGGTCGATGTAGAGGTCATGGTCGGTGTCCAGCTCCCAGAACTTGCAGTAGATGACGTAGAAGTGTTCGTAGGAGAAGTAATCTGTGATCTGGTTGATATCGTCCTCCTCCTCTAGCAGGGCCAGGGTCTGCAGGAAGTTGCTCCTGCGCAGCTCCATCATGGTGATACGGCCCGTCCACGAACGGTTCACCACGTAGAATATCCGTTGGATCACCTGGGATAAAAATGGTATTAAATGGTTTTAATTAACATGACATAATAAAGAACAGAGAGAGCTAGACAATGATGATCACAATAGACACTTCGACTACAGCGTGAAGTCTGAAGGCAAGTTATATATGTACAGAACTGCACGGCAGGTCTCCATGGTAACACAGCAGAGAATTATGTTAACATTTGCCTCCACTGCATGTGTCTCTACTGTTTTCAATCTATCAATCACTTTATTTGTCAAGCAAGTGATTGCGCAGCAGTGAAACACAAAACACATGATAAAAATGTAAGCCACATGATCACATAATATAATTACAAAAAAGACATTTGTAATAAATGTAAAAATAAGTTGAATCATGGGTAGAAATATGAAATCTTAAGATATTTAGGTGTGCTCATGTGACCTTTGCAGAATTAAGTAAGAGATGGAAAAGGGTATGAAAGAGCTTTTATATCTGCCAGTTTTGGCTGATGGAAGTCTAAAAAGGGAACCAGAAGGCAACATCTGACTGGATGGACTTTCAGTTTATGAAAATAGCGTGAAACCTGCATGGGATCTGTACAAGTCCTGTCATCTGGACTTATTAAACCTATTCCTCATCTTGCTATGGGGGACCAACAATACATCCACAACTGATATTTTTGTCCCCATTCATAATTTTAGTGTGACAGGACAATGGAAACATAAAGGTCCAGGCTCCCTGTCCCTGAAACACAACACTTCGGCTTAGTAAAGAGCAGATTAGCACCTATTTCCTGGTACATGGACCTCCCAGGGCAACTAATGTCTCATACAGTAGCGGGTCAGCTGGCCTAAAGTGAAGGAAGTGTCTTAATATGGGCATGTGAAGGGCCAGGGCTTCTGCTGCAGCCAGCTATAGGGGGCATCAGTGTTTCCGTGATGTCATTGCACGCTGGCGCATTAGAGCATGGCCTTTCTCTGCATCTCTGTACGTCTATGCAGCAAACCCTCAACTTCTGTGGCACGTGTTGCAGCTGTCCCGGTCCACAAATTCACAGACACATACACATGCACAGTCTGCTAAAGTTATTAGACGTGCACTGAAGCAGTTTTGCTGACAACGTAGGAGGAGGAGGAGTCAATTCTGAGAAGTCACTGATATTAATACTGAACATCTTGTTTCTTTTCGAACAACATTGCTAGCATGCCACAATGCATTTCACTACAAATATTGCTTGTGCATATGGCCAATTTGCCTTTGAATCCTTGGTTTTGACCATTTAATGCTTTGCACAGTGTAAAATGTTACATAATTCATTTTAAATCAAATCTAAACTCTTAGGTCATTTTGCAATGAAAAATCAATACAGTAAGGTGTACTTTTTAAATCATGTTATTATTGAAAAATGAAGTTTAATTAGTACATGTGTCCTACAATATATCAAGTGTGATTAACTTCATCAATAATGTGTAACACTGACTAATGTTTAATGTAGGCTGCTGACTGTTTTTCATGCTTTAATCTCATACAATTTTAATTACACATGAAGCAGTGGCTTGGGACTAAATGTTATTTATATTGTGCAATTAATGTTATTTACATCATGACACTGACAACAACCTACATGGCAACCTATCACACATAAGACTTTAAAGTCACATCAGTGGTTCACTGACTGTAAAATTTACTATCATAAGGGAGCTGAAGACAGCTAATGCTACAGTCTCTTGACTAGTAAACAAAACTCAGGTCAGATTTTGAGCTGCTGTAAGTTTAGATTTCATGTTTCTATTTATTTATTTTTGCTATTTACCGTTGTGATGTAGCGGGAATGGAATTCAGGTGCATCCTTCAGAAATGTGAGTCCAGGGTGTGTATCCACTATGTCCTAAACGCACAAACACAGATGGGAAAAAACAGAGAACATAATTTAGACATGTTTGTAGGAAAAATATACAGAGGCTGCACAGAGATAATGGGATGTTTGCAATCACAGTTGATGCCATACCACCTTCCTCATCTTCCTTTACAGCCCTTCCTCCACGAGTAAGCTTTTGAATTTCACCAAATTAAGTTGTAAGTTGACCAGTCACAAATGTCTGAGAGTGACTAAGAGATTGCTTGACTGATTGACCTGTTTTAATATGACATTTACCTGCAGCAGAGGAATGAAGTCCTCTTGCTCCAAGTAGTTACAACCAGGTTTGGCTAGCAAGTAAATAAATCTTGCTGCATCATCGTGGCAACTGTGCAACAACCTGAAGGAGAGGAGAGGAGAGGAGAGGAGAGGAGAGGGTTATTGGGGGAAATGGTTAATATCATAACCTGATGAGTTATTCTATGAATAAGAGTTACATGAACATGAGGTCTGTCTTACTTCCTCCAGGTTGCGATGAAGGAGTGAACAGATACAAAGCCAGTCCTCTCACCACCTGCTGCGTAGAACATTGGGGCCTTCCAGTAAAGTGGACACCCGCATGCCTGAAACACAATTAACACTACCATTACCTTACCCTGAAAAACAATCTTGTACTATACTTCACCATATGTTTTCCTGGAATCAGTGATCATACTGCTTAGAAAGGAGTGGCAGCATAAAAACAACACTGTATCAAGCAGGTCACTATTTGTGCAATATTTTCTGGAGTCGAAAAACATTTATGGAATAAGGCAATGTGGTAGTTTCAACTTGAGACTTCAAAGATTTTTGTTGATCTCACATATTCCTGAAAGTAAATGTTGATGCTGACCTTTTTGTCTTTTTAATGACTATCTCTTGATTTAAAATCTTTAAAAGAAGATTCAACATTAATGCTAATAGAATAAAAACATTATGTCACTTGTTAAACTGCTGACCTTTGCGATCTTGCCCATTTCATATATGTCAGCCTTCTCCTCCTCAAACTCAGTGAAGGCCGTCTCAATGGCAGCAATTGCTGCATCGTGATTGGGGACCAGGCCCAGGGCAGGGAGCCCACGGGGGTAGTAGAACCTGGGAATGTTGATGGCAGGGGGAGGAGGGGTGACTATCACCGGAGTCGGAGGAGGGCTGGGTGAGCGCGGTGTGGGGGCAGGCGAGGCTGTGGCCGGGGCAGGGGCTGGTGGGGGTGTGCCTGGTTTCTTCTCTGATTTGGACTGGACCTGAAAATAGAGAAGGGAGATCATGTATGGGAATGGATAGGCAGGGTTGAGGGCAACTATTTTACGCATCATATTTGCAATTCTTTTAAACCATAATTTAAATAGCAAGATAAAGAAAATCCTGCAACATCTCATGCAGGCAACATGCTGATGACTGAAATACCAAAGTCAAGGTATGTTTGATGTCAAACACACTGGCTTGTTGTTACAAACCAGAGATACAATCTTGCAATGCATTTTAGAATCACAACAAACAGCACACTTACATTAATACATGATTTTGAACAGTCGTCTCTTCCTAACTCCATTCTCAGTTTTTTGTAGGTAATTAAGTAAATAACTAATTACTTTCAAAAGTAACTTTCCCAAGCATGCAAACAAGACTCAACTTCACTATATTAAGATAAAGGACGTGCATAAAGGATATGGTAGGAACTCCCTGTGAGTCATATACATAAAAATAACAAGAGACTTGTTTTGTTAGTAAGTCAGTCAGACAGGTACAAAGCAGTCAGCGCTGAAGGCTGCTTTAAACTGTTGGCAAGAAATGCTTCAGGTGGCACAAGGCTGTAGCAGTCAAGACTGTGCAGTTCTGCAGTCCAACTGCATTTATCCTGATCTCAGCCACCTTAAATTAAATTAACACACACGAGGAAACGGTAGTTGGTAACTGTATTTACAATGGTTTGATCAAGCCCCTTCAGCTTTAAAAATCCTTATTCTGTGTCATCCGTGTATATGCCCATTAATAAATTGACAGCACTCTTAATTCCAAAAAAGGAACATTCTGCATTGTATGCTGGAAATGCACGAGAAAACAGTATCGGTTGTCCTAGTTTAGGTGGAATTGGCTGGAAATTGTAGAGCTCAAAATATCTTTTCAGTGTTTGACTATATTTCAAACTATTTTTATTGCTTTCTTTTAGTAAACCAATGGAAAGCAGAAAAAATGCTTCAGTGAGTTCCAGCACATTTCTTCTTTTGCCTCATGTTACTATCTACCTACTCCATTATCTATTTAACAAGACAACAATTTACAGTAGCAACAATGACAAACTGAGACGACATGACAATGAGACCGGCATTTAATTAACACAGTTTAAATAAAAACTCTTCAGTGTGGTCCAACAGGAACTCCCTGGTGCCGGCTGTGTTTGGTGTGTGAGGCCTCCATACTGCATGTATTGAGCTGGACAGCTGTAGCGGTCCTCCCCCTCCCACTCTCCTTCACAGCGTTCATTCTATCACTCTATTCCTGCACCTCCTGCCCTATTAATACCCTGCTGGTATCTGCCTCAGAATAGTTTGTCGTCCCCGGCATGTCACTCTGTGTGTATGAGGGAAACAGAATGCATCTACTGTATGCGTATTTCATATTTGATGCATCCGTGTATGCTTATGTGTGTAAAAGTGAGGAAACGACGAAAGATTGAAAGAAATAACACGTTTTCACTGTGTTTTGTGTCTGTATTAACGTTGTCGTATTTCTCATGAGTTTGCATTTTGCGTTCACGTTCAAACTTGAACCCAGTCCATCCTGCTCGTTGCACCGACTGACCTGTTGCTGCTGGAAGGACTTGAGTCTCTTCTTGAAGCGTGATGGGAGGACAAAGTCACACCCCCTGGCCAGAAAGGCCAGCTCTCCCCTCAGGTCAGGGTCCCGGCGTAATGACGTCTCCTTGATCATCATGGTGGGGGCCGAGACACGCAACCCCCCACCTGACACAGCCACTGACACGGTGGCTACAGACGGACCAGCTCAGCCCGCAACCAAATGACCAGTGAAAGGAAAAGGACCAGAGTGTAATAAAGAAGTTCACTTAACAACTCAGATATCCCGTTACCAAAAAAAGGTCAAACACCTCAGGAAAGTGGAGGAATATCCAGCATGTGTGTGATTTCACGCAAAACGTTCTTTGGCAATCACGCACACTCACAAAATCTCCCTCCTCCAAACTCCACTTGTATTGACAGGCTCCCAAAACTGTGTCCTGTACCGCAGTAATCCAGCAGTGTGTCTATGCAAAGAGATGTTCCTTAAGACTTCCGTGCTAAAGTGCAGGCCGAGAGGCAGAACCATGGCACCAGGCTGTGTTATGGCCAATCGCAGCACCAAACAGCAGCTTCTTTCTGGGGTAGAAAACCTGTGGTGTCCCCCCTTGTCTCCTCAGGATGCATGTGTTTGGTGTAGTCTCACTGGTGCCTGCCGCTCCAAGCTGGGCTCTGACAAACTGCACTGAGAAACATGACCCATGCCAGGGTCTGGCAACACACACACACACACATGCACAGCAAACCGGCTGTCCTGAGCATTAGGGTGGGAGGTGGGGAGGGGAGGGGTGCTGCCATGTTGCATATCTGTGTGTAGTGTTTTGCAGGATCTGAGCACTCCTCAGCCCATGCCTTTGACTAAAGTTAGCCAGTGGGAAGTTACAACAGAAATTGGCTCTGATTAAAATAATTTTCCTGCAGACAGGAAGCTTGGTGCTTCCATGTGAGTGGGTGGGAGAGGTAAGCTGAAATATTTTCATAGAGGTAATTTGGGATGGAGCAATGAATCAGCGGGCATAGCACCTGCTGTTATATCTGTTGACATGCAGTAATTCCACGAGACTAGCTCACAGTCTTGATTAGCTCACAGCCCTAATCAAGACTCGCTCTTTATTAAGGCTGAAGCTAATGATTATTATCGTTATGGATACATTTTTTCATGAAGAATCGAATAAGCAATCAGTCTGTAAAATATCATAAAGTCATGAAAAATGCTCATCACAACAGTCCAATATGGCTGCAACAAACGATTACCTTCATTGCTATTACTGGATTAACCAATTAACCGTTTGATGCATAACATAAAAGAACAATCACTTATGTGTTATCAGTTATCAAAATAGTTGCAGATTATTTTTCAGTCAATCTTCTCATCGATTATTCAATTAATTCTTTAAGCTCTACAGTCCAATACCTAAGAATGAAACAAACAGAGAAAAATATAGTAATAGCTAATTAATAGTGACTATAAATAGATTAGCGTATAAATTGCCAATACAACATCCTCCATCTGCCAGGCGCCCCGAGTCTACCCTCTCTCCCAGCTATGCCAGATCAGGCCAGCATTCCTTCAGCGCCAAGCAACACCAATCTGAAGCCTGACAGAGCACTGAGAGAGCAAGAGGGGATCCCTCAGGACAGACAAGCATGACCTATTTTAAAGTTGTCCAGCTAAAATCCCTCCAAGACTAAGACACTACACCGAATGTCTGCCATACGACTGTTTACACATTCTGTACCGTATATATCAATGCTTGCCGCTGACTGTCGAAAAAAAAGAAAACCGTCAGTTTCTCAGAATCTGTTGGCACAGTAAACACAGATGCCACTGTGGTTGTGTTTCAGAGCCGTGGACACAGAGAGTATAGTGCCCTCTAGTGCTATGCTGGGCTCTATGGCTATAACCTATTAAACAGAAGGATATATTTTGTTGATTTAAGAAGAAAGACATCATTTGTCTTGGATGAAAACTTTTCAGTAACCGAGGAAAGTGATTTTCCTGGAGTCATGAAACTGTCTAAGTGCTTAAGGGGCCATGAAAAACTTCAGTTTGAAATATTAAAAATAAAAATACTAAAACTGGAATTGTTCAGTTTTTCAGCAACTCAACAAATCATACATATACAGTATTTCCTTGATTTTTTTATATATTTATAAAAATGTTTCTGCTCCTTTCTTTCTACCATGTTTTTATGATGTTCCATCATTTGCATTCCTTGTTCTTTCAGTGTGTATTTCCATCACTATGTAGTGTGAGTAAAAGATGAGTAACAGAGTGATCTCGTACACTGGACTTGAAGAAAAGTTCAGAATGTGCCCATGTATGTGAATGACTTTCCAGACAAATAAGTGAGTCACCTTGGGTTTTTAGGGTAACTCCTCTCAGCTCCCTGTACGCCCTACTGCATTCTTTGGAACAACTGGACTCTGTACTGAAGCCAAGGTCACATACCAATCCCACACACACACACACACACACACACACACATACACACTCTCTCACACATTGTCTTCTTTCTGACCACTTCTCGCCTCCGTGCTGCAGCGGGAAACATTATACAATCACTATCTCGTGTCTATCAACAAATGAGCACGATCTGGGGAGTGCACAACTGTCTTCTCAACAGCCCCCCAACTCCATCTCTTCTTCTCTCTCTTTCCTTCCCTGTAGGTTCCCACCACCACTTTTCAACTTCCTCCTCTGCACCACCTCATCAACTGCAGCAATGCACTTGTGATATCATAAATCTCTGTATAAAGAGATATATGTGAGTGTGTGTGTGTCTGTGTGTGCATGTAAGTGTGAGTGTTTGTGTGTGTAAAGGGAGCCAGAACAGATGCCACTGGGCAGCTGTGTGCTCTTTTCCTGTCTGACTGACAGTCGGTGTAACCCTGCCCTCTTGAAGTATCTCCGCTTGGTCCTAAAACCTGCCCCTTATTCTAGTGTTAAACTTCACGCCACCATTTTAAACATTTGCCACTTAAGCTGACACTGCACCAAAATGAATAAAACTGTTGATTTACTAAGCTGTATGTGGGACTGTAGCTGCAGTCTGCTCAGGTGACATGAAAGTGGGTCATTGGGAGGGATACATAAGGTCAGTAGTAATGTGTGGGTCAATTCTGCATGATGACTTTATTTATTTATTATTTATGCTATATAAAATGCAACAACAATAAGATTCGCATTATAATAACCTGGAATTTAAATTATATACAGTATGAAAACTAAAATGTAATATGTGGCTGCTTTGAATTGCCAGGTAACTGAATATAGTAGCCATATTGTGTTATTAATAACTCATGATTAAAATCAATTCAACTGCAGGCGACAAATTAGAAAAAAATAAACTTTTTACTGCCAAATGTGCAGGCCTTTCACTTAGTTTCTTACAGTTACTTGACAGATTATATGTTATGCATGAAGATCACATTACTTGCCACAGAGTGCTACTAAGTCTATGAAAACAGTTGTAAAATGCCTTCTATTGCTCTGGAAGAGCCCTGTTAAATCTGAAACAATGACCCTGATATGACCTGATGACAGTTAGTTATCTCAGTTTGGGTTTGGAGACAGCAAATTTAGAGCAGGAAGCTTACATTACAAAGTGGGGATGTGAAGCTTGAAAGGTGTGGGCATTTACAAGGCTGGGAAGGTCTAACGTAAAATGCTATTGAGTTGCATTATGGGAAATGTAGTATCCAGCACTTTTATAAGCCTGATCCATACTACTGACTCAGAATCAGGATATCTCTGCAGCCTCTGCTGCTGCGATTCTGACCATTCCTTTTTTCTTCCAAACTTTATAGAAGTGCAATACTTAATCACTTGGGTGCCTTTTTAAGCTTTAAGACATGATCCAAATGTAGACAAAAAGTTCATCCCATAAAGCTCAGCTGGGATCGCCATTCCCAGCTGGGATGTCATCATTTAAACAACAAGCTAATCTCCCAAAAATTAACATACTCCTGAAAGATGCTGTGTTACAGAGAAAACAGGAAGGGAAAAAGGCTGAGAGGAAAACGAAAGAGAAGGCAGAAGGGCTGATGGAAGTTAAAGGGGGGGAGGGGAGCCTGAGCAACAGGTGTGCGTATGTGTGTGTTTAGTGTTATGTGCTTTCCTCCGCCCACCACAAAGACCTAATCCAACCCCACTGCTACAGGAGCAGGTGAGTCAGCAGCCTTTACGGCATTGATCAAATAAATGCATGATGGGAAGACCAGCGAAAGCAAGGCGGAGGATCAGCTGTCCAAAAACAACTGCTGCTTTTATCCAACTGTTAAATACACACTGGACGTGCTCTCCTAAAGGGTTTAATTAGCACACAAGCACTGAAACATTTGTCTAATTTGTCATGGCATATCATTTGTGTGAGTGTGTGTGGGGGTGTGTGCGTGTATGTCTCAATGGATCTAGTTAACAGGAACTGCTTCTTCCAGTTTCGGGGAAAGTTGAATAGTGTGAACATAACAACTTCCTAAACACACACACATGCACACACAGACACACACCTGCTCTATAAAATTGGCTGTCTGCTGTGTGTAAAATTATCTGTGTAAATATAGCAACTGATTTCATGTTTATTTCTGCTTCAGGCACTGGGCAGACTTCACAGACATATACATGCATGCACACTGACAACACGCACGCATGCAAAATGTTGGGAATGATACTTTCAAATGCAATGCGGTAGCTTGTGTGGATAACCTAGTAGATTTAATTGGACTGCTCAATCACATTAACCACATCTGTTACTATCAATTATGTTTGGATTCTCAAATTTCATCAAATTTTATATTTAGGTATGTAGATTATTAATCCTGTTGAAAAAAAGCTGCTTGTATTTCTATGTTTTTTTCACTTTTTTCACTTCAAGAGCAATACAAAGACAAAGTGGTTGACACAAACAGTAAATCACAATGACTGTACCAAACAAAAGACAAAACAGTTAACTGAAAGTACAAATCAAAATACAAATACTTCAGTGAGGAGCACATAACATATTGAAATAATTTGTGCACTGTGTCTCTAATGTTGGCATCTCAGTGTTAGATAATTGCATTTACTCAGTTAGGGATTATAGGGGGAGATCATGTGTCTCGAAAATGTTTAATTTTGGTTTAAAGTGTAGAGAGATCATCCAAAAGACAGGTGGATGGGTAAAGAGGGATGCTGAGGATGCTGCTCGTGACCTCTGACCAAAAGGAAAGTGTGAAAGTAGTGTTGTTGTTTGTTGAGCCCATGCAGGACTGATTTTGGCATGTTTACCAAAATGTCAGCTGTCAATTTTTCGAATCAGAAGAGACACAGTACTGTTTTGACTGGATAAGAGGGTTTTTCCAATCTTTTTCTTTTTTTTATTTCCGGAAAAAGGTCAAAGGTCACAAACAAGCCATTTTCACTATGCTGGCTACTTCTCTCTGTTTTATGGGGGGAAATAAATGGTTTATTGTTTATACAGAGCAGATGATTATGCCAGATTGGGGTGAGAGAGGATGAGGATTTGAAATGAAGGATGTGGTTGCCATCCATCTGGCAGAAAAACTAGTTTTGATGGTGATGCTTTTTACACCACTGTGTGCTTATAAATAGAGTTTGTTGATAAATGGAAGGTCTTGAACTTGAATGTCTTCAGCTATGGTTTGTTCTACCTAAAGCCATGCTGTTTTTTTCTTTTCTGGTCCATTTCAAAACATACTGCAATTGGTGTGAAAGAAAGTAATTAAACAGGTTTGTTGCATCTAGTCCACCAAGACTTTTAGGTTTTTGAAAGAATACTAATTTTCACTGTAAATACTGGGCCTAACTGGGAAAGTTTGTTCTGTCGTCCTAAGTCATCTTTGAAGTTTTGTAGTAAGGGGATAAAATTGATTTTTGATGTAACATGTAGTCCTAGATATTAAATGGACACTTGGGGTTGGTTAGAGACATAATCTCAGACTTGGACCAGTTGACAGAGTAGCCTTACCATAACTGTTGATCAGATTATAGACTGACAGAAGAGATATTGAGGGATTAGTCGAGTTAGTGTTTGTATTGCTACATTCACAATCAAAGCTTTTTGACCTTTAAAATAAGTTAAATTATATAATTATGCAACTTTTCACGCATATTTTCCATTTCTAGTCCAAAGATTCACAAATCCAATTTTTTGTGAGGATTACTGTAACGGCTACTACGTTGGCAAGTGTTGTTATGCATGTCATATTTTTATGTAATGTTATTTTTATTGCTTGCAGTAAAAGCAACTGCCCACTGGGACAAATAAAGTTTAAACTTGAACCTGATATCACATGAAATAAGCTTCTCCCCCTCCGCAACTCTGTGATTATAGACACACACCCACTTTAGACCAGGCATGCCAAATGCCATCTCCATGGCGATAACCCTTTCCCTGGATTGAGTGGCGGGTGGAATGCTCCCAGGGTTACCGTGCCAACAGCAGGAAACGCAGTTCACATCACTGCTCTATTCATTATTCCCAGTCTCACTTCCTCTCAAGAAGGACACAAACACACATACACACACACATGGACACACACGAGCACAAAGTTGCTTTGGGAGCCTCCCTCCTTTTTAAACTACAGGGAAAGAATTGAGTTCAAGTGCTGCTTCCGTGATAGATGAAGTGAATCAGTGCAGGCCACGGTCTACCTCACATCCGAAACAGAGGAGTATAACATGGGAACAGTTAAAGATACAGCTGCTGTGGGGGTCTGAATGGAAGTAGAAACTGTCCTGTAATAAAAACATCACAGGCTTAAATACCAAAGCAGCAGCATAAGTCAGATGTTTTGTTAACTGAACCACTACAGTACCTTTATAGTCTTTTTTTTGTTAATGCTTTATCTTTACCACCCTCTTTTGCATTTATAAGCAGTATAAACAGTTAATGAATGATTGATAACACTTTATAACATAGTTGTAATCATATTTAATGACATGATTACAGTACAAATCCTTGCACTGTGTTATAAAGCATTTATTAACTGTTTATGCACATATTTTAAATCATTCATAGAAGGGTTTAAATGTTTTGAACCCTTAAGATATGTTGAGCTTTAAGGTTTATTCTTGACCTTACTAGCTTAACAAAAAAAAAAAGTTAAAGCCATTATATCAAATTTAAATCAACCAATAACAAATGTTTGCAGTTTACTGCTTTGCAATTCATTTTTTGCATATTTGCCAACACACACACCAACACCGCTATATCTAAGGCATCCCAATATCAGCCTGCTGGTCTCTTCTACCCTACATGCACTTCCACACTATGTCATTCTGAATAACTATGTCACATAAAAAAAACAAAAATTAAACCTGAAATTTTAAAGCACTGGTGCTGCAGCCATAATCACAGGATGAATAGCTTTCTGCTATGACAAGATTTATGGATGTTTTTTACTTATTACATCACTTTACTGCCTTACACTTCTGGAAGGGCTGCCAAGCATCAGCACCAAAAAACTGCCCAGTGAATCACTTCCTTCGGCGGGAACAGCAGCCTGTCAACAAGTAACGTGTAATAACAACAAAC
Organism: Thunnus thynnus; assembly: GCF_963924715.1. Classification (NCBI taxonomy): domain Eukaryota; kingdom Metazoa; phylum Chordata; class Actinopteri; order Scombriformes; family Scombridae; genus Thunnus; species Thunnus thynnus. The sequence goes on from NC_089532.1 coordinate 10,595,495, forward strand.
TCCAAGCCTTCATAGGCCAGCCTGCTGTTTTATATTTATACACATGGCTATCGGGACAAGTTTTGCATTACCTTCCCATGGCTATCTTAGTATTTAGAGCAAGTGAGCTAATCCCACATCAGCAATAGTGATGAGCCTAAGCCCGCAGCTGCAGTGAGAGAGCTGTCACTAAAGTGCAGTAAGAGACTTCCACGCAGCCAATGGCAGAGCAGATCAGCTCCTGTGTCCTCTCTTTTTTCAAATAGAAGAGTAAAGATAGACAGGAATGTTAGGAGGGAGAAATGTGTCTGCATCAGGACACTGCTCAAACCATTACCCATTTTTGCTGCATTTCATCAAACACAAGTCAAGATGAGAGATATTCATTAAACTCTGAACAACACTTCTTTTAGTCCCAACTAGACTGCAATACTGCAGATCGTTTCTTCCTCACTAAAAAAAACTGTATTTTTCACCACCCTTTCCTACCAACCGTCATTTCATCATAATGTCACAATCATTGTAAGTTGTGTAATTGTTGCAACACAGGGCAAGTTTTAGTCCTCTATTTTCTTGAAAAAAATACGTTAAAAGCAATGAAAGTAGCACATAAAACACATAAGCATGTGAAAATCTACTTGGATAAGAAAACTGACCCTGATTTACATCCTGAAACACTGCTGTTAGTTGACAGATCCTCCTGTAGATGGAGCTAGAAATCCTCTTCTTATCAAACAACAGGCGTGAGGTTAGCCTGCAAGCCGACACAGTACCCCATAATACAGTAGGGACTGACAGTCACTAGAGGGTAGCAGCTCTCTGCTTGTTACCATGTCTGAACTGTCCAACTCTCCAGCCTGGCAGGTGAGCCTGGATCTGACAGAGGATGCTGGTTTCTGCTGCTTTTGATGTTCTGTGCTTCAGTCGGCTCTGGCATCTCGTCTTATTCAAGGCCAAGTCTCCTGACATCACCTTGGCAGACAGAGTGAGGGGTTTGTATGATGAAAACCACATGCTTATAGATCACTAAAGAGGAAACCACAGCTCCATGTATCATTAACGTACCAACAACTTGAACAAAAGTGTGCAGATTTGTCACTAGTGATGCATTACACAGACTACGATTTAAGAGAAGCAAACTGATGTAAGCCAATATGAAAAGCATCTGGACCTTCATTCGGAATTCTTTTTGTGCATTAAAATTTAGGAAACTGACATGTAAATATTTTCAGAGAAAAAATCTTGACACGCTTCTCTTGATTTACTGGTGAGAGTATCTTAGCTCTGAGGCAATTTTCTGGAGGAAACCACCCGCTCATCTTGGGTGGAGCTGGGTGAAGGGTGAGTTCAAAGGGAGAGGGAGGGCAGGGTCATACAGGGAGACTAGGGGGGGAATTGGGTGGGGGTCTGGGTGACACCCAAGCATCCACTGAGCCATTATGTTCTGGAACATTGGCAAACTCCCAAGTTAAGACAATTCTTTGGAAAAAGAAACACGCACGTAAGCACAGCCAGCCACACCCACAACAACACACTCAGTATTCTGAAATAAACCTTAAAATAAATAAAAAAATGCGTCTCCATTTCATCTCCCTTGGTGCCATGATTCTCAGAGGGAGCCCCTATCAGCCAATCAGATTGCACAACTGCAGTATTCTGGGGAAGGGGAGTCCCACCACCTACTTACTGCTTATAAACATGTTGTGGTGGTTTCCATGGTTACACAGAGGGAGGCACAGAGAGTTACGCAGCAAAGCCTCCCACTGTGTTCAAACTTTTCTGAAGAAAAAGTGACTTGCATTAAAGTCAGACTTGCGTATGTGTGTGCATCTGCGCAAGTGTACACACTCCAGCTGAGCGCACTGCTGGGAACAGCAGTTGGATGATATCCCAGCCTGCACTGGGAGTGGTGAATCATGATGTCACTTGCTTAGAAGCGCTGCGTGTGTATAAGTGTGTGCAAATATGACCCAGCCAAATGTGTAAAGTTAATGATCTCCACTGTGTGTGTGTGTGTGTTTGTGTTTGTGTGTGTGTGTGTGTGTGTGTGTGTGCACGTGTATCAAACGGCTGGGTGGTGAATATTCCATTGTTCAAACTAACCTTGGATGGTATGAACTGTATTGGAAAACTCCTCTCACACATAGCAACACCGGCCCCTGTCTGCATTGCATGTGTGTGTGTGTGTGTGTCAGTGTGTGTGCGCGTGTGTGTGTGCGTGTGCGCGTTCTTATAAATGAATGCATTCATCTGTGTGCTTGTGCACCTAGCTTGAAACGGGCGTCATTCCCTGCTTGGCCGAGGTTCCTGCTGTGACCTTATTTCCTGTGGAAGCAGCCGAGGAATGATGTCATCCTCCACCGACCCAGAGTCAACAACTGTACGCTGCAGCCCCCTCACCCCCCGTCCCCAACTATCACCATACTCCTCCCCCAGCACCATGACTCCCTTTTTCTCTCTTTATGTCACTCTCCATTCTTTTTGTACAACTGTTCCTCTTCTTCTCTAGCTCTGCATGAATTCCTCTTTTTTCTACATCAGCTTCTTTGAGTAACAAAAAACTTCATCTCCCCTGCTGTGTCTGACAGGCATTCATTCATACGGCTTTCCTGTCTTCCTGTTATTTCCCTCCTATGTCCACGCTTTTCTTTATCCGTCTATCCTTTTTCAAGGCTCTCTGTGCCAAAAAGTAGCCAGTTTCTGTCTTAAGGGTCAACAGTTCACTTTCCTCAGCCGGCTAAAAACATATGGGCAGGAAAAGCCAGAAAGAGGAACACTCATCCCTCTCTCAACAACACACTGAAATATACTGAATTGCCCTTGAGTGGCACTTCACTCCTGAATGCTTTAATGAAACTTGTGACTAACAGAAGAGGACTGTTGATGCACAGTTATTTTCAGATGTGAATATGTTGAGATGTGTGACTGTGAATCATACATATAACCGCAAACTAATTTCACTTTTACTAACTGTACTTTCCAGAAATGATTTTCTTTGGCTAGGCAGCTGAAACTGTCTGGATGTGAGTGATGATAAATGCACGTTTTCATTGGGCTTGACTGGACCTGTGAAAAGTCTGATATTGTGCCTGTTACTTTATTTGTTCCATTCTTGCTCGGAGAAAGTATATTGGCTCCTTTGTTTTCTAACAAAACAAGTCAATTTACACACACTTTAGCCAGGTTCTTTGTCTTGCACATCCCTGATTTCATTAGAAAACATCTTTTATTCGTTAAAGGACTTGTTACCAGTTACAAGCTACACATTATTAATATTTCAGCAGTGGATGTCACAACTACAATATTAGAACCAGATATGAAATACTAAAGAGTAAAGCTCTACTACTTCCTCACCAGTTTCCTGGGGGAAACCCGCCAGCACACCCTGGAATAAATAAAATAAAACTGACCAGTGCTATTCTACCATGGCAACACATCCACAGCAGTTGGCAAAAACACTCAAATCAGCAGTGGGTTAATTAAGCCATCAGAATGGCAGCTCTGGATACAGCCAGGAGTGTATGTGTGTCTGTAAATCATGTCACCATTGGCTGTATTGAACCCCCCCAACCCACCCCCACCCCTCTAAAACATGCTCTCAAATATCTCTTCTTATATTTCCCAAAAAAAGAGAAGGAAGAGAAAGAAAGACCACCCGTCATTGGAAAGCCATTGACCTGAAGTACCACAAATATTGCACTGTGTAATAGATTTCCACTCTCAGCATCACTGCTGCCACGTCTCCCTGCTTAGTTTGACTGTTGTGGCCTTGCCTCTGATTTATATCAGCTGGCTTCCTTGTCTCCATGGAGATTAATGGGTCTGCTCTGACAGGTGCAGAAAGCCCTGTATTACTCTGTCAGCAGCAGAATCAACAATAAACACGTGCACGTACACACACACACACACACAGACGAGGATGCTACTGCCTGAGACCAGTATCATCCCAGAGGGCTTAGCGGAACTTCCCATCAAAGCCAAAGCTGTGCCAAGCGAAACACAGCTACAAATCTCCAAGGTGGAGCATGTAAGTGGTGGTGTATAAGAGTGCAGGAGCATTTTCTCACTTATGCGCGAGAGGGCTTGCCTTGTTTACAGTTTGATTGGCAGTTTAATGTGCAACTGAAGCAGGGGGCGGGATTGGCGCTGAGGAACATTAGCATAATTCCCAGAGTGCCAGAGTCAGTATTGGGTGTCAGAGAGCTATTCCCAAACTCAGCTGTGAGCCACAGTAGCACTAGGTCAACTTACCCACGGGCCAACACACAGACACACATACACACATGCTCCATTAAACACACATAAATTACCAAAGGGGAATCATGAATACCCATGTATGTGTATGCAGACATACATAAACGCACACACATACAGTAAGAGAAAACCTGGATGTACACACAACACACAAACACACATGCACACACCCACACGGTCACACACGCACACCCACTTATGCAGGTCCATTTACACTGAGGCGACAGTGAGTCTGTTAGCGGGATGCCATAGTACAGAGGGGTGGACAGATTTAGGTCTCTCTCACACCTAGCTCTGCCAGGGGGTGGAGGGGGTTGGAGGGTAACGATACCGTTAACACTCGGTGCGCCATCAGACGCCCCACACATCCCACCCCACCCCACCCCACCCTTCTCCCCCCTTCTTGCTGTGCTCCAATCAGCTCCTCTCATTGGGTTGCTTTGCCCTCCACACAGCAACAACTGTTATTCACTGCTCCCAAAATAACACAGCGGCCAATCAAAGGACAGGAACAAGAGTGGTGGTCAACGTAGACCAACCCCTTGACCGTGGGTGAAAGACGGACACTAAGAAGAAAAATAAAAAGTATGTATATGAAGTAATGTCTTTTTTTTTTCTTTTTACCATTTAATATTTATCTCATCGCTCCTTGCACTTTTTACTTCTTTGCACTATTTGTATCCTGTTCACAGTTCACGGAAACAGTTACACCTGTATATAGTCATTCCTTGTGTTTAAGTACATTGAGAGTCACTAAACCAGGGTCAAATTCCTCGTATGTGTGCACGTACTTGGCCAATAAAGATGACTCTGATTCTGATTCTGAAAAGGGAGAGAAAGGCACCCACATGCAAGAAAGAAGGAGAAGACGGGAGAGAAAGAATGACAGATGCGAGGATGGCGAGAGATTGCAAGAGATGTGGAGGAGGAGGAGCAGAACGAAAAAAGGAGAAGAAGAAGAACAAATAGGCAGACAGAGGATGGAGGAGAAATGAGAACATCTAATGATGTGTTCGGGTGCTGGCTGTTCTGTTCTGACTGTGGCAGCTACCATGGTAACCTCATAAATAGGTGCCCTACATATCAGCAGGGCATAAGGTTACACAGCTCAGTAAATAAACACACCAACAGTGGCGGGAGAGTGGTGAGGGGAAGGAGGGATGGAGGGAGATCAGAAAAATAAGCAAATTAGTAAGAGCAAAAAAAAAAAAAAAAAAATCAAAAGGCAGTGAGGCGGAAAGAGGGGAAAAACAGACAACATTGATTCAATACTCTGTGTCGGTATCAAATCCACAATGCGCTGTTGAACACCCACATCAGAGACAAGATGAGATAACCCCTGAGTTCTGAGTTTATTCACTGCAGTGTCAGTACCTTTTGCACACCAACTCTCTCTCTCAAACACACACACAAACACACGCACACAGAAACACACGCTCCAATTCCCTTACTTTCTCCCTCCCTCTGTAGCACAACCCTAAATTACCTTTAAATATTTCCCTGGCAAGAAAGGGAAGCCAACACACACACTCACATAAACACATTTGTAGCACAAAACACGTTATAAACTATGTAAAATAATCAAAGAGCCATTCCTAACACAATGAGCTGTTCTGTTCCATGATTCACAGCGCCAGCCTTCTTATTCAAGTCCAGATAGGGAGATTGTATCAGGGTGTTCATCGTGGTTAATGAACACTATTTATCACGGCCCATCAATTACAGCAGCATCAACCCAGTTGTGTCACAGTGATAAAATCCTCACCCAGGCGTTTAAAATGACACGCATCAAAGGCAATAGAGGAAGTCTTTCAAATTGTCTATTCTCAGTCTAATGCTGATGCTCAATCAGTCTGTCTATTGGTCTCTGTGTGTCTGTCAGTTAGTAAGTCACTCAAATTTTCTGTCTGTACACTGTATGAATGCCTCTAAATGTTACACAAACACAATTATGGCAACAAAATGTATTTAGATGATACTACGTATTACAATACATTAAAATGATTCCAATTCTAAACATCTTTACTATTTTGCAGTGAACACTGTGAATTAAATCAAAGCTGGATGTCCTTTCTTCTAAAATCCAAAAATGGGGCACCAATGGAGAAAAGGGTCCCACCTCTGTTAATATCCACTTTGCCTTAGACTATTAATTTACAATAGATTTGTATAGTACCATACTCCACATAATGGAAGTGACATGTGACATACAAAGCAGTAAACTAATGTTTCAGCCAGAGAAAGTTGGATGCCGCAATTACTGTTTTTTCCCCAGACACAACAAATAATTATATTCGATAAAGTCATCATTGCATGATTTAAGTCCTTAAAACTTCTATTTTCTAGAGGAGCTTTAAATGTAACAAATGGCTGCAGAAAATAAAACCACACAGATATGGGTGGGTGGGTATTAATAAAGCTGTAACAATGTGAGGCTGAAATACTTGTAATGTACAGTAAATGTCTGTCTCTGGCTCTGTCACATTAGTTTGTGCATTTGTCAGCATTTTTAACTGTAAGGTCTGTTCATCACTTACCCTGATCACCTCTGGAGTCTGCTGGATGAGGAGCGTTGAACCTGTGTCTCTCACAGCAGCAGGGTCACCAACAGTAATGGCAGCATCTCTAATGGCGTTTATGGTTGGGATGGCAACAGGAGTTGGAGTCTCAGGTGTAGCCACAGGTGTAGGTTCAGCTGAGTGTGTGGAGGAATGCAAGATTGCAGGTGCAGGTGTTACAGGTGCAGGGATGGATTCTGGATGAGCCTCACCTGTAGAGGCTTCTGTGGCTTTATCTGTAGCCTCAGTTGTAGGCTCAGGTATGGGTGCAGGCAGAGATTTGGGGGCAGCGTCAGGTGTAGGTTTAGGTGCAGGTTCAGATGTAGCCATGCACACATCTTCAGTTACTGCAGGTACAGGTGTTGGTGCAGGTGAAGCTACAGGTGTATGTGCAAGAGAGTGTTTTGGTGGTATATCTGGGACTGTGGTTATGTGGATTGATGGAGCATTGGGAGCAGCTTGTGTGTTTGTGCTCTCCACTGGGGTGTCAGCCCTGCCGGTGGTGGCCAGTGTGTCCTGCAAGAGCCTCATCACCTCCCGCTCCTTCCCACTGTTCCTCTCTGCACTACCTGTGCTTCCTGCTCCAGAATCCACCAGCTCCTGGGCAAAACTCTCAATGCTCTCCAGGATTCTCAGCAGCAGTGCCCCATCCTCCTCCTCTCCCACCACAGCATCACTGTTCTCTCCCTGGGGTGGAGTGAGACCCTGGTGAACCCTGGAGGTAGAACCATTCATGGCTAGGTGGCTGGCTGGCTTTTGGATTTGGAACTGAGCCATTTTGGGCTGAGTAAGAGCTTCATTGGAGGTGATCCCCTGTCCTCCGTCTCTCTTCCTGGTCTTGGCTGGAAGTGGGGGCTCAGTGTCTCTGGGGTGGCTCATACTCTGAGACAGATTCTCCAAATCCAACAGAAGCTTGTCAATGTCATCATTCCTATGTGTGACAGCTTTGGGTGCTGAGACTGCTAGTGAAGCAGAGGGAGGCCAAGAGGGGCTGTGGCCAGTGCTGGTTGGCAAACTATTTGAAGAGTTATGGAGTGTGTGCATGTGTTGACTTAACATAGTCCCGTTTTTGTTCTGAGAGATGGTCAACCCTCTGGTTGGAGTGTTTGTCTGATGTGCTATTTGTTCTGGTGTCTTTCCCACATCTGCCTCTTCCTCCTCAATATAGAGAGCCTCCATGGGGGATGCTGGAGGAGTGTGTGTGTATGGAGGGGTCGGAGATGTATGGTGAGGGGACGGAGAGTGTGTTGGAGAAGAGCTGGATTGAGAGCAGATGACAGACGGGGGAGAGAGTGTGTGTTGTGTGATAGAAGGATGTGGATGCTGTAGTCCATTGGTGAGGGGAGTGGCTCGGGATGAAGAGCTCAGGACTGGTTTTGTATGGATGGAGTCTGATTTTAAAGATGAGGAGGAAGATGAAACAGAAGCAGGAGTAGAAGATGCAGAGTGAGTAACAGTCTTTGGGATGGGAGGTGAATGCACTACATCCTCATAGCGAGGAGGTTGCTCATTGCCAAATATTGGAGAGAACGGTCCCTGCTGGAGGGAGTGAAGATTGTTTAGCAGCTCAGCCAGATCACTATGCCCACTTCCAGGCGCACCCTGACCCCCCTGCCCACTGCCACCCAAAATTCCAATCCCCTCCAGCTCCAGAGGAAGTCTCTTCAGATACGAGCTGAGTCGGGTCATCATGGCCCGGTACACACTGTCAGGACTGGCCCCTCCATCCTCAGGCCCTCCACCAGCTTTGCGTCTGATGCACTGCTTGATGATGTCAGTGCATTTTTTTAGATCTTCAGAGCATTTAAGTAGGATGTCAAGACAGGCGTGGATATCCTCCCCGCCCGCTCCCCCAGAGCCCGCCTCTGCACACGTCTTCTCCAGGAGACGGGCAATCAGGTTCTCGTCTCCCAGGGTGTTGCGGTACAGGGAGGCCATTGTGCTCAGACTTTGGTCAAGTGATGCACTGCTGATGCTCGATAGGCTGCTTGTTGAGCCACTACCCACTTTTGTGATGGATGACAAGGTGCCTGAATTGCCCTTTAGCTTTGTCTCCTCCATCCCTGTCCCTTTCCCTAGCACAAAAGGTGGCAGATTCTCATCATTAGAAGTAGCTGTGCCATTTGTCATGCCATTAGCTGTTCCATTAGTGGTGATGTTGGAGCTGAAGTGGCCGTAGATGATCTCCAGATCGGTGGAGCGACGGCTGAAAGAGTCAGGACGGACCTTACGACCTTTCCTGAAGGTGACATGGCTGGAGGAGGAGAGGCGGAGCTTGTCAAAAGAAAACTCTTTCAGCTTACCACTGGCCAGGTTGATAGCCTCTTCAGTGATGTCCTTCAGACTGCTAGAGGAGGTCAGGTTCCCAGTTGATCCTCCCCAACTGGGGGTCTTTTTACCACGCCACGTGGGGCTGTCCTCCCCTAAAGACAAATTACCGCTGCTGCCTGCCCTCTCAAGACCAACACCACCATTATAACTAGTCTCCATGGTTACACTCATTTTACCATGGTTGGGAAGTTGCTGAGTGATAATATTCCGGGAGTGTATGGGTGAGCTGTTGGGGTCAGTATATGCAGGGTCAGGCGAAACAAGCAGCTCGGAGCAGGTGCCGTGGTGTGCGACAGTACAGTCTAGTCCCTGGGACAGCGCCCCACATGGCCCCGAGCAGTAGTGCACGGCGTGGGAGTGAGTGCGCCGGTCCACTACTACACTGTTGTAGCAGCTCACACTGCTCACCACTACACGATAGGCTGCTGCCATGGTGACCAATGTTCAAAACAAGTCCGTCAGGGCATATGAAGTTCAAAATAATATCAAAGTATCAAAGAGAAACAATGTAGCTTCAACAAAAATATCTCATGGGTGTGAATGTTTCGTTGAAACTCCTTCAGTTGAGAGAAAAAAAATAGTTTATATCCAAATACTGAATCATCTTGCTGAAAAAAAGTATTTCTTGGCTACATAAAGAAACTGCATGGTGCCAATTTTCAAAGATATACAATGCTGTGATAAAAAAACTGGCAATCAACACCTAAAAAGAAATGAAAGCTTTAAAAGATTCAACTCGCATGCAGAATTCTTTGTCTGAAAACTCTGGGCCTCTTAATAACAGTTGTAAGGTTCCTCCTCTCTCCACAGGCACCTTCTCTGCTTCCTTTCTAGCAGCAGCTCATTAGCCACTAATGACAGCCGTGGTGGATGGCGACAGCGGAAGATCCAGCTGGGGTATCACCCATCCCTCCACAGAAGCAGCCCCAGGGGCCTAATCCAAGGCCAGCGAGGCCTTAACATTGCTCCAGCCTGTGCTCATCCCTTGGGCAACGAAACATAGGAAGAACACCCTTATCTCAATCTGTGGTTTTTTAAGTCCTGAAAGGGCAGAGAACCATTCACTGACTCCAACGCAGCTGCAGAATAGCAGGGGTCCGTCCACAGATGGCCGGCTGCCTCCTTCTCTTTCTGTGCGTGTGTCTGGATCTCAGTCACTCCCGTATTCTCTCTCACCCTTTCCGTCTCCCACTGTCATCCATGTGTCAGAGGGAGAGTGTGTTTCTGACAGGAGGACACCACCTGTGAGTCAGCAGAGGGGGGTGAGAGGGAGGAGACAGGGTGAGAAAGAAGGAAAGGGAAAACAGAGGAAGAGAGGAAGAGAAAGGAAATCGTTAAACTGGTAGTTATGAAGAAGTGGATAATTATGTATGTGTGCATACATATCATCCAGATGACAGCTGATTTGAAATTTTATCCTCTTTATCATCAAGAAAACCTGCAAAACCACGGTTCACTTCTTGTACCATCAACCTCAAATACACACATATGCACACACAGAGATCAAAAGGAGGGAAGGAAGGGAGACATGGAAGTGTGGAGGGTTAAAACAGCAGAGCAGGAAAAAGACAGAACTCCCTCTTTCGTCACAGCAGAGCTATAAAGAGTTTTCTCTAAGCCCGCTGAGAAATCACAACTCAGTAAAAGAGAGGCAGGTGTGTCAGAAGGAGAAAACACCTGTTGCTTTCACATTTCCATTCCTGTTTTTTTTTTTTCCTCTGTGCCAACGTGAAGCCTCTACTATGTTTGTAAAGGCAATAAAGATATATTTTTCTATTGTATTATGTTCTATTCTATTCTCTTAACACTCACACAAAGAGATGAAGACAGACATACACACACTGTAGATCATAACAAAAGTATTGAAATAGAGGTTGCAGTAACCATGGAGATATACATAAAATGTATTGCAAACGATGTCAAGAGTCTCAGCATGTGAGATGTCCACTATCGCTCCCTTGAACTTTACTGTAAGGATAAATAAACCAAGTACTCATCACAGGCGTAACATCTGGCTATTGGATTTACACATCCACCTAAAAAGTTACACTTTAGGGCACTTAAAAAATTCAATTTTGACATTTGGATTGGGATTTTAACCTTTTTCACAAAGAAGGTTTTTCAGTTTGCAGACCAACCTCCACTCCAGTAACATGCCACATACCACAGATTAACAGAGCCTGACCGGATACACACTGCGCAGTAAACCTGCAAGCAAGACCGATTGGTAAAATGATTTAAAGGCCTGTAAAAGAGTGAAAATAATTCAACACGTGACGACACAGTGCTTTCAGTCTTTTTTTTTTTGCATCGCTCTCACTCTCTTTTATGTTCCTCTGTCTTTCTCTACATCTCTCATCCTCTATCAATTAGTTTTAGATGCCTTCGTGTCAGTCTCACCCTCTCTATCAATTAGTTTTAGATGCCTTCATGTCTCAGTTTCAAGTCTTCAGCTGACCTATATTTCTTTTTCTCTTTCTCCCTGATTTCCCTCCCCCTCTAGAGGGGCAACACATTCCTCAGAGCTGTGCCTTCCCACACATACATGCCCATATGCACTGTACATACATACATATACAATAACTAACTGTAATACTGCAGTGAGATAGCACTGCTACAGCGGCACAACACAACCAAACACATGCAATCGAACCTCAAGCCTAATCCCAACTACACAAACCTACCTAACATAAATTTAGGAGGAAATATTCAGAAATACAGATGTAATATGTATTTAATGTGTAAATTTGAATCTATAAAACCTTAAAAAAAAAAAAACAACAGAACGGTAAAAATCTAGAGAAGCCAAGGTCTTATGCTCAAATAATTAATTTCAAGAACTTTTAAGCATTCATGGACACCATGCCAACACAGAAAGACTGCATACCTGTGGGATGCAGGATTTTCAGAAAGACCACGGGAAGAAAGACCAACATTAAAAGGTTTAAACAACTTGAGACTTAGACCGAGGACATATGATCTGTGGTGTGTTCTCGTGGGAGTTATGGAGCCGGAGTTTCCTACTTAAAAAGTGTAAAAAAAAAAGAGCAACTGGGGAGAGGGGGAGGAATGATTGGTTGGCTTGTGGGTGGGGGAGAGCGGCTGGCAAGGTGGGGAGGGGGATTTGTGGCACCTGGAAAAATAACTATTAAGAAGTTGTATGGAAAAAACAGGCGGTCACCTCGTGTTTCTGTCTCGCTTTCTCTCTCTCCTTTCTCTCCACACAAACACACACAAACACACTCACAACAGCTGGATGCTGCTGAATCAGTCTCTTGAGCAGGAAATTACACTTCCTGGCAAGCTGCACTTGAAATCTGCACAGACAGTTATAGAAATAGACTATTGTATGGTATGGATAGCATGGTAATCATACACACACACAAACACACACACACACACACAAGTAATACCAAGCATGTAAACAAACTCCACTGGTGTTTATAACACTGAACCTCCACATTGACACGTGCATGCACCCACTCATCAATGCCAGCACATACCTCACTGACACATATTACAGAAAAAGAACACACACACATTCTGTGAAGTGTTTTCAAGCCTTGTCCTGATTTAGTGGCAGCCAAGTATTTTTTTTTCCTCTCCTGGCATATTTCTGGGCAACTTAGCTGAGAATGCGTGGAGGGTATCAGCTTTCAGTTTAACGTCAATGAGCTAATGACAACAAACAATGACAAAGAACAAACTTTTGATAACACTTACTTTATATTGAACCAGAATACATTCAGATCTATGTTTTATTTCAATGCCAAAACGACAAATTCACACAAATTTATATCTGCTTCAAATTGACTGTATATAGAAAAGATTACCTTGTAGCTTTTTGCTTTTTAACAAAGAGCACCACAATACAAGTCTTATCCATCCTCTTTATCCTTTGCTTCCTCCACTTCCTATTGTTTTTCAGAGGTTTTGCTGCTCTCTCTGTCTATGTGAATGAATATAAAAGGAGAACAAGAAGACACTGGTGGATGTGGATTGTGTTCCTTGTGTTTCTTTGTGAGAGGACAAGGGGTTATTTGTGATAACACTTCTCTCTTTTCTCTTCTCTCCTTCCCATCATCTCTCTCTAACTCTTTTCCTTTCCTTCCCTCCCTCCCTTTCTTTGTTCTCCACCTAAAAAAGTCTTCACTTCAATCTGACCTTCCCTAGGAAGCACTAAATCACCAGAGGCCACTTCTGTCACAACCTCCAATCTAGCCACCAAAAGTATGTTTGTGCATGTGTGTGTGTGTGCATTAGCAAATGTGCACGGAAAGAGGTTGTGTGTTACTTTGCCTTTGTTAATACATGTATGTTGTTTTACTGTGCATGTATGTGTGTGTGTGTGTGTGTGTGTATGTGTCAGTGGGTCCACAGCAAGGGGCCAGGGGGGCCTCCGAGCGGAAGTGGGTCTTTTTGAAGAAGAAGGCACAAATAGGAACCCTTAAACATACCCCTGGGGAGCCAGGGAGGGAGGGCAGGTCTATACTAGCCTTCTCACTGTACACACTCACACACACACACAGGGAGAGACAGAGCTTGATGCACAGCTTCTGTGTTACTATGCCATGCACACACTAAACAGAACTGAGAGAGAGACTAGTGGCTCTGTGGGTGTTGACTTCTACACTACAATGGGGGGACAACAGTAGCTACAAAAGAGGGATTACTGGGCTTTACGCAACATTTTTCTCCTGTGAGAAACATACACACTCACGAGGAAACATACACAAACAAAAGAAATGCAGTTTGATAGTAAGTGCAAATGCATTTTTGACATGATATGGACAGAACAACATGCTCTGTACAATAAATATGCAGTTTATGTATACAATAACTTTAAAAAGCATTAAATCAATTGTTTAAAATTTAGTTTTTTTCTTTCTTCTATTCATCTTCCACTCTTTCTTCGATTTTTCTGTAAATTTTCCCCTCTCCCTTCAATTGTTACAAATGTCGAACTAACTGCAGTTCTGACCCAGTTCTCTGCTTCTTTCTGTAATCCTCACATGAATTATTTACTCTGACTTCTAAGTTCCTGTTTGCATGCACGCACACACATACAAACACACACATACACACACACAACACATTGATATTCTCTTGAAAACAGAGACAAACTTAATCTGTAGGAGAGTTTCTCCGTCAGCTGTGCATCAATCAGCTGTCTTGCTGTCATTTTCTGGCAGACAGATATAGGAGCAGACAGATAGAAAGATACTCTGGCAGACAGCTCTGTCCTTGTCAAGTCCAGGACATACTTCAATTTTCATCATTTTCTGTGTCAGCTACAGCTCAAGAAAAAAAGTCAGTCTGAGAAAAAAGGGAGAAGGGTGGCCTGGCTGGCTAAGACCATCCATAAAACAACACCCTGGCTTTTAATCCTACTTCTTTGCTACATCCCATCCCCTCTCTCTCTCTTCCATCCTTTCTCCCATTTTCCTCTCTCTGTTGTCTAATGAGGCAAGAATACCTTAAAATGCAACAAGTTATATATCTGATACTTAAAACACAGCAGGAGGTTTCTGTTGACTATGCCAGACACGTAAGGCCATATGTCTTTTCTTGAAGGGAGGAGAGCTTGAGTTTTTGGGGGGGTCTGGATTGCAAAATCCCCACCAGGTCCCAAACAGAAAGAAGCAGGGAGCTGCTCTGCAAACCAAACATCTGTGCACGAGCCAAAACACAGGCAGGGGGAGAATCAGAGGGGATATCTGACACAATTAAGGATTTAGGAATGGTTACGTTGTCTGTTCTCATATGCCCTCAAATAAGAAAGAAAATATCTGTTTGTTTGGATTTTATAAACAATAGAAAGCAGAAAATAACCATTTTTACACATTTATGGAATATCCCTAAGATAATAGCAGGAAACCACACAGGTACACTGGCGTATATGCATGTACAAACATGTATACACAAAGACACACGCATAGATTAATCCTCTAGTTTCCATCAAATTATATTTCTCTTTTACATCTTTACTCATGGGCTTTTTGACCAAATAATTTTGTACAAAGATCTTCAGAAATACATTTCCTTACATTTAATTGTCATAATCCATAGTAAAAATGAAATAGCCCAAAAAGATATTTACCATAATATACTTAGAGCTGTCATAGGAGAAAAATGGAGAGAAGCAGACAAACATGTGAAGAGCATATGTTCATTATTATGTGTGTGTGTGTGTGTGTGTGTGTGTGTGTGTGTGTGTGTGTGTGTGTGTGTATGTGTGTGTGTGTGTGTGCGTGTGTGTCTGCCAGACACATACACACACAAACACACACACACACACACACACACTCACACTCTCGTTATGTCTGCCAAACTTATTGTCTGGATGAGACCCAGCCTGCTGAGCACAAATCAGTGAACTCTGGAGACACACAGATACACATATACACACACACATACAGCTGTAAATGATGAAACTAAACCACGTCTGCAGGCTTGATAGAGCACGGCCCAGAATAATGGCACTGGTCTTTATAGGCCACGAGCAGGCAGGTCCAGGCCTATAGGGACAGCTTCATAAAAACACTGTGGAGGCATTTTTTTACTGTAAATAGAGACAGGAAACGTTGTACAAAGAGAGTATTGACTTATATTTACGTGGCTGGTATTCATTTTAACATTATGGCAGAAGGTGATTAATCTGTTTACTATTACTGTTCCCTAGCAGGCAACAAAAGTCAAATAAAACAGCTGAACTCTGAAACCAGGGCATCACAGATGTTTTAGCACACAGGCCAAACTGTGAAGTGTTTGATGTGTGGACTTTCCACTGAAAGTGAAGAAATGATTGAACTGGTAGAATTATTAGCTACAATGCTTTTTCTTTTTTTTTTACATCTTAGTCTTACAAATGCTGATCATGATCAGCTCTATGCTATATGTGGAGAAACCATTAGAGACAACAGACATAATGCTTGATCCTATGGACATCCATTAATTGGGCTAAGCTAGGCTAAGCTTTAGTGTCAACATACCTTCAAATTGCACACTACGGCTGTCACTTTTATTTGGAAAGTCTAACTACCATTCGAGCATTGGGAAAATTTAAATATTTGATTTGTGAATATCTGTTTGTCTGTTCAAAATTCATAATGTACACTGTATAAATGCAACAAGCCATTGATTTATTGCATGCTCTATTGCCCTATCACTGAACTCTGCAATTGTTGTTCTCTTTGTTAATGGAAAATGAAGAAAACCAAACAGATAATCATGACAAAAAGAAGAGGAGTAATGTGTTTTGGGTTTATCATCATAGATGGAAAAATTCTGGATAAAGTTAAGGCTGTTTGCCAACTTTTAAGTAGCTTACAGTAACATTCCCAAAGACAGCAGCACTCTCTTTCTCTTATTCTGCTCTCACCTGGTCCATCATTTCTGCCTTTAGCTTATTTTTTATTCCCTAGTATGTCCATCCCTCCTTAACTTTATACTTTCCTCCTCTTTTCTAGCTGGCTACATCCTCCTGCTGTACAGGCTGAGATGGCACGAGCGTTCCTCTACAGATCTGCACCTTCAGTGCTGTGCCAGCTGTTCCACTAGCGCTCCTCACATCTTTCAGGAAAGAGGTTGTGTGAATAGCTTAGCACCTCATTAGAAACAAAACGGTAACTCCAAAGACTACAAGACACATGGACACAAACACACAAACACACACACACACACACAATATTCCCTTAGGAAAGGTGTTGAGGGCAGAGAAGAGGATGTTTTTGCTGCTGAGTAGATGAGGGAAAACAGTGACTCACATCTTTTCTTATCTTTAAATGTTTCCTGGCTAAACAGCTTGGCCTTATAAGGTTAACACACAGTCTTGATCACATACACACACGCAGACAGAACAGAACAGAAGTACACACACACACACACACACAGATCCTGCTGTTCCACTGCAGAGAGCAGAAAAAAAAACACGCTGTAAATACACAGTAACACTTTAGGCCATGAGACGATGATGATGAAAGCTGGCATCAGCTTCAAAACATCCAAACATGCACCACACACACACACGCACACACACACACAAAGCTGCAGCTGCAAACATACACAGTCAAAAACACCTCTAAAACACATGCACACACAAACACGCACTTCAGTGCAAGCGTGTGTAAGCACACAACTACACACACACACGCATCTGTCCTTTCTGCCTTGCCTGAAGCTCACTAAGACCCGGTCTCCGCATTGCCACTAATTTAAAAAACACATTTTGGGTGATGTCATGCTTTTGGCTGCGTTCCGCTAATGCACATGGAGATGCACAAATCAGACACACACATGCCCACACAGCCACAGAGGACAAAGGACACACAAATATATTGAATGTAATGTGCAAAGACAGCTGACCTGGATTCAGCCAGTCAACTGTTTATTCCTGCTCCCACCTACAACCCAGACCCAAAGGCAACCAGCTTACACCAACACACGTCCAACAAGCAGACCAGACAGATGAACGCACACACATCCAAATTGACAAACTAGCTGTAGGAAATAAAGTTGAGAGGAGGAGGTTCTGTGTTTGGAACAGCGGGGGTCAAAATCAATAAACCAAAGCATGAATTTATTAAATAAACTAGTGATGAACTAAGAATATTGCTATCGGGATTTATAGAACTCCGTTTAAATGTGTTTCTGGCATCTGGCATCTATAATGTGACTGACCTCATGTAGGCGACAGAGTAAGTTTTTCAATGTATAAATCACTGCTGTGCTATTGTAAAGTAGTAAAACATTCACATAATGTTTGTATAAGTAATGAGGCATAGATAATCCTACAAGAATATAACACAGGTGGCTGTGTATGACTGTTAAAGCAGGTTTTTTTTATAACTCCAGATCAGTTTCTTTTAACCTTGATCCCAACCTTGATATCGGGTACCTTCCAATACTGAGTTGTAGTAGGCACTACTACAAAAATGGCAAAGCTGATGTTTAACAGCAGAATAACCTAAATCAGTAAAATATTACCTGCATCACAACCTTCCTTTAGTGGAGTCCTACATACAGAGTAATACACATGGTTTTCTACATTAGATGAGTTTTTTCATATTTTGAAGTGTTTTATGTAATATAATTGCAGGAAAGGAGTGTCAGTGTGGACTTGTTGTAACAAGAAGGTCTGCACAGGATTTGGACAGTCTGTCTTTATCCACTGCATGAAAAAACTTCAAAAGTTCAAATAGAGTTTAGAGCTAACTACAGGACTTTGGCAGCATGGCCCACCTGTTCAGGTGCAGGTTCCAGTGTTTAATGGAAAACAATCTGACATTTTGACAACAGGAGCTCAATGGATTATATGAACGGAGAAACATAAATGGATTGCTTTCACCAAAATTATGAATATCAGTGTCCTTGGTTGACCTTGGTTGAGGACAATCCTACTATAGTGTACAATTTGCCAGAGGGGAACCGTCTTCAAGGTATTCAGTGAGGACCTAAGATAAAAATATTGAAGAATTTTTGGGCTCCTAATCAATTTTTTTAAATTATTTTTATTCACTGTGGGTATTTTGTATAGTTAAAACAGTCTTATTTTTTGCTGTGTTTGAATTTCTGTTGGGTATTGCAGTGTTCAGGCACAGAAGTCAGTATGAGATGGAAAAATTTGTCATTGATTTTCCTATAACTAGCCTGCAGTCAAGACACATTTCAGTGAGAAATAAACAAATTTGTTTTATCATCTTTATCATTTGATAACCACAGTTTCTATGCAAGTTGTAAGAAGTATACTATAAAATTTGCATCTCTAGTTTTATTGTTTTATTATTTAGAGCTTGTGCCTTTTCTCCTTTCACCTCAGGAAGTGTTGGCTGTTCACTATGAGACATCTGATATCTACATTTAACTTGTTTATATTGCATCGCTGCCTTTACTTCTGGCAGAGAGATATTAAATCTACATTGGAATTCAAGTGTGTCGAAGCCCAAACAAACACCGAGACATTGGATTAGCATTGGATCCATCTTTAGTTGTTGAACAGTAGCTAATGATTATTCTAGATATTTTACTTTCATTCCACTTTTTCATTGAAATAAGTCAATGTGATTTGCTTGTTTCATTTATTTTCACAAAATAATATAGGCCATATAGGTCATATTTACGTTAAGTTCTGTCTTGATAGCAAGCTTTGTGTGACTGGTTCCACCTTTGTGTGCTGTGAAGCCAGTAAGGGCAAAGAAACCTTTAATATGCTGAACTTCCATGTGACAGGGTTCTGGCTAATATTTTTATTGCTATGTTTGGGTTTTTTTATTGCCACATGTGGTCCTATTGAAGGCCCAGGGTCCAGAGCCACGGTTCGCCGCTGCAATTTCCTATCTTATAAATAGGCCATAGTAGGACTGACGTGTACCAGTGACTGTCAAGATAATTTTAGTAGTAGAGATTTATTTTGGCTCGAGTAGTACAAAAATAGCTAAAATCAATATGACTAATATAAGGGGTAAAACAATTCATTATGAGGTGGTGAGTTTTCAGGCATACTTAAAGCCCAAAAAGGAAAAGATGTAGACCAAAACTAGACGACATGGAGCCAGAACTAGAGTCCCAGACCCGCTGCTGGTCAGAGCTGAATGACTTGTTCCGGAAAGTTCTGGACACAAACATTCCCCAAATACCAGAGTGCTTTTACTCTCACAGACATTATTCAATGAGAAGCACAAAGAGCAAACAGCTACAACACACAGACACACACAGACACACACTCCTGCATCGGAGATATTGTGCTAAAAAATGTATTATATTGTACAGCAAAACCCAACGCACACCCATAAACCAAACTGTAACCACAGAAGTCAGCACTAAACTGACAAGATGATGAATTTGCCCACAAGCAGCTGATTGTGGGAGGCGTCTGCGGTGCCACAAGTCTAGATGCACAATGATAGTTGTCTAGTGGGCAGGTGTCTGATGACAGGCTGTGAAATGACAGCATAATGTTTGTCCACAAACACAGACTAAAGAGTGGGTGAATCAGACACAAGAGAGGAGAAAACGAGGGACAATCGCAAGTGGATGAGAGGAAGATAGACAAGGCATGACATCAACATGTCAAGATTTTCTGTTGCCATATGATTTACAATCATTTTGTTTCCGTTTGTGGTTTTAATTGAACCAGCAATAGCAGTAGAGGCTCAGATCAATGCTGCAAACCACATCAAACCAGCCTTCTAGGAAAGCAGAGGCAGGAGGTAAAATGTTCTTCCTTTGCATCTATTTCTTCCTCATTACATGAACCTAGAAGTTATTATTAATATACTAACATCTCTGTTTTTATTGTTATTACATGCTCTTATGTCATAAATACCAAGCAGCTTTTTAATAAATTATGTTTTTTTTTTAATAATGAAAGGCTTGGAATATGTTTTTCTTTAGTGAATGATTCAAGTATCAGCATTTCTGCAGACATATTACATATTGATGGTGAGAGGACTTGAGAGCCTACATCATTAATAGGTTTCTGACTTTTGATCAGACATCAAAAACCCACACCATCTAATTTTTGGGTGTGATAGTAAAACCGGGATATTTCTATTTTTTTTTTCAGAATTAGGAGGGGTTTTCGATTGAGCTAGAGACATCAGAAAAAAAGTATAGTGTATAAAATTTTGATTCTGTCCATCTTCAAGAAGTCTTATGGATGTCCAGAGAAGAGCCCGACATTATCAGCCGATATTGGCCTATCCAGGATATATTGGTATATATTTTATTTGCTTTTTTCTTAATTCAAGTTTAATTTGTTCTATTTGTGTTTTTCATTTATAGTTATTTATAATTATTAAATTCCCAGTAAAGTTTACTGTTTCAGTGCACTGATGTCATTTTGGACAATAAAGTTTATTGTTAAACTTTAAAATATCCTGCCTCCATTACATATCTTTTTCACAAGTGATTGATATTTGAGGGATCATTGAAGATAAATAAATAAATCCTTTACATATAAAGAACATTGGCCAATATATTGATATCGGAATCTTTTTACTGCCTAATGTCGGTATCGGCCCCAAAATTCCAGTATGTGTCAGGCTCTAGTCCAGAGTTCACATTTCAACATCTCTAACTCGTCATGTATTTAACGTCCACAGAAACCTTTCATTCTGGCTTTCCTGGAGACATCTAAAAGTAGCCTCTTAAAGACGTCTCATCTGAGACGTACAGCATATACAATGTCTACAGATGACATATAAAAAACATTCATCCTGGCTCCCCTAAAGACATCTTCTAGATGTCCAAACATAAAGTCTTTTAGACATGTTTGTGCTCACTGGGCACTTACATGTAGACAGCAGGACTACGTGTTTATGAAAGAGCAGAACTCTGCAGATTTTAACAGAAATCCATATAAGAGCATGTTTAGACTGGAGAGCTGAAGTCAGACTAACTAGTCTGAGGGCCGTCTGTGTGTGCATACGTGTGTGTGTGTATGTGTGTGTGTTGACTGCTGTCCCTGTCCATCAGAGGGTCATATGAGGAGCAGATTAGGGTTTCTAACCGCAAACCCCTGTCGCCATGGGCCATCGTCACGGAGACTGCGAGGAGAGTCATCGTGTTCCGAACCGCCACTGACTCACCCCTCCTTATCTCACCGCTATGCACACGGACACACACACACACATACACACACAAAACCACATCTAAATCAGGACTTTGTGGTGCAGCCTATCTCACATGTTCTCCATCCCTTCTCCAGCCCCAACATCTCAACTAATCATATCAGTTTGAGCCAGAGCAGATTAATGTCATCATCTAAATTAGGGTCGCAACTATTTTCATTGCTTGATTAATCATTAATACTAAAAAAATATGAAAATATTGAAAATAAATATCACAATGAATAAAAAACAATCCTAAAACCCAAAACAGCACATCCTCACATTTGAGAAGCTGGAAAAGGGAATGTTAGGCATTTTTTGTTTGAAAACTGTATTACATTATCAAATCCAAAATCCAGATAATCCACTTTTGATGAAAAGCTGAAGATCAAAACTCAAAAAGGTGCAGTTCAGATTACTCTATGAGTTGAGCAGAGCGGTTAAAATGAATTTCTAAATCCCTCACACTACCAATTTTTTCTTACTATTGGCTCCAACCAACCCTATAATCAGGATTTCCATGATGTGTGTCGGGACGGCAAATTTGGTATAAATCATCCCAACAGTCCTCTAATTTATCCCTACTGTTAGTGGATTCGGCGTACCTATAGGATCCTGACTCAGTGCCATGTAATATTACGGCTCTCGTTGCATTTCTCTTGCGTTGAGGCCGTTTATAAACCGGCTGGTGAGCCATTGTGGGTTTCAACTCTTAATTGACAACCGAAAAACATATTTGTTCTGTATCTTCCAAGATCCCCCAAAATCCTCTGATTCAAAACTGTTTTAGTGCACAGTAGTTTCAGCAGGACCAGCCATGACAGTCTGAGGAACCAGCTGTCACTTTAAGCCTGTTAGGGGGGTATTTACAACCCAACATACAAACAAGACTATAAAACTGGACTCCCCTCACCTCTCCCTCAACTTTCCACCCTCCCTTCTATTAAACTTGTGGTTGCACACAACCTCAACAGACAGAAAATTAGTGCATGCAGTGGGAACAACAGTGAAGACATTACATGACGAGTTAATGGATTTTAAATAGCTTATGGGATTCATTACAGCTAGACATGAAAGCGAGACTTGAAAAAGTAACTTGATTGCGCATTTATAAGCCCAGTTAAAGATATATTAACACACACTTGCAAAATACACAGAGCAAACACACAGATCCGTCCCTCTCTTGCTCTCTCTCTCTCTCTCTCTCTCACATGCTGCCACATCCTCTGTTACTGGGTTATTTTCTTCCCTTGTGTTTAGAGTCTATTCTTGGAGTTGTGTTTGTGCATGTGACCCCAGTCACTGCTCACGGTCAAATGTCCGGCTGCCTTTTCATCTCAGGGTATGTACGTGTCTGTGTGTGTGTGTGTGTGTGTGTGTCCCTTAGCGCGTCACACACAACCTTATCCAGAGAGACAGGGTCATGTTCACACCTTCTGCTCTGTATCACCGTGAGCTGGCACCCCCAAAAGTCTCGCACTTGTCCTTTCCCTTTAGCCCTCTAGGATCTGCCTATCACCTCTAATCATACTCCTCTTCCCTTCTCCGTAAGTACACTCCTCCAACTCATTTTTCATCTTTCATCTCTTAATCAACACCTCTTTAGTTTTATCCACTCTGTGAATCACACCCCCTTTGGGACCTTGAAAGAGAAATACTTGAGTATCTCTCTATTTCTCTCCTCTCTGCCTTTTGTGCACTCATGTTCTGCTTCCTTGATATTTCATCTCATCTGTCCGAGACATCAGCACACACCAGGGTTTTCATTCACTTATCCATAAACCCTCAATGTATGCCAACAGCATACATGCTCCGGTTGGGATGTGGGTTTAGCCGAGCATGTGGCTGTGGCGCTGCCGCTGAGCCCGGGGTTTAGGTCTAGACTTTCCTAATGAGAAACAGCCCTCTTGTACTGTACATGGAGTCAACGTCTGGAATATCGCATACATGAATGCACATATTTGTATCCACAAAAGCGTGCAAAAAAAACATGCATACATAGCAGCAGACTTTTTTATAAGAGCTCAGAACTGTGCTGTAACTTGATTATTATTAAATCTGAGGTGTGTCATCACACATCATGTGCCCAGGAGCCTGTTATAACAGCTGTTTGAAGTTACCTAGTTACAATATGAGTGTTGACTACGTGGATATTTACTCATCACAATACTAGAATGGGTTGCACCACACAAAGTAGTTAGATTACTTCTTCAATCACATCTAAAAACGCTCTATCCATCTATAGTAATGTCATTATTTAGGATCTTAAGGGAAAGCCATGTTTCAGTCAGAGCAAGTCAGCCAAGCCATCTTACCATCAAAAATGGGTTGCCACAGGGGTCTATCCTTGGCCCGTTGTTGTTTACATTATACATAAATAAAATGATTCTTCCTAATCACTACTTCAATGTCCATTTATTTGCAGATGATACAATTTTAAATGCCCCAAGCTCCAGCCCAGCCCAGGCCCTGACTCATCTTCAGTCTGCCTTTGATGCTTTCCAATTATCACTCCTTAATCACAGACTAGTTTTAAATGCAGGAAAGACCAAGTACATGGTGTTCTCCACCTCCACCAGTGACTCTGACTATCCTGCCATTAAAACTTTAAATGGTACCCATATTATGTCTGCTGAGTCATACAAATACTTAGGAATTTGGCTTGACAGCAGACTATCATTCAAGATTCATATCCAACATTTGACTCAGAAATTAAAAAACAAACTAGGCTTCTTGTATAGATTTAAAGGATGGCTATCTTCCTGAAATCATAAGACTATTGTGCCATCAATCTTCATGTCTGTTCTTGACTATAGAGATATTCTGTATTGTCATGCTGCCCCAGCAACACTTCAGCAGTTAACTCCTGTGTGTCATAGTGCATTACGCTTTATCACAAATGACAAATTTTATACTCATCATTGTTCTCTGTATCAAGAGGTTGGTTGGACTTCCTTAAAGTTAAAAAGAAATAGCAATCTCATTTTATACATTTATAAAGCTCTACTGTTGAAGCTTCCAAACTACGTCATGTCTCTTCTCTCATTTAAATCTAGTAACTTCAGTAAACCATCCAGTAACTACTTGTCTTGAGGACTTGTAGCATTTATTCACTGACAAAAAATTGTACATACACTGGACTGCACAATCATGGATTGAGCCAGTGCAACCCAATCCAGGTGAGCAAAAGGAAGACATGAAAGATGAAGACAAAAGGAAGCAAGTTTGCGTATTTGCTGTTCCTGCCTCAGCAAAGCAGGTGGGGAAGCTCTCGTTTAAAGCAAGCAGTAACAGGTGAAATAAAAGAAGAGAAAAGGAGGGTAGTGAAAGTAAAGTTAGTCTGAACAAAAGAGAATAAGAAAGAAGATCAAAAAACAAGTCAAATGTAAGTGAATGAGCAGCAGCCAAAAATAAAACATAATAAAAAGAGTTTGTTTGTCCAACCAGGTTAGAAAACTAGGTTTGGTCTCACCAAAGATTCAAAGTAAACATAAGAAGAGAGAAAGAGACCGAGTGTTTTCTCTGGCTTCCAAATACAGCTGCAGGCTGTATTTATGTGTACTTACAGTATGTGTGCGCACATCTGTTTGTAATATGGCAGCACAATGGCAAAGATTTACTACATGAAGCTTATTAGACTCCAATAATGTCAAACCAGGACTTAACAGAGAGCAGGGGAAGGGGCTACCTGTCTCTGCTGTCATCACACACACACATAGACACATGTAGACATGCACAAATACACACACACTGAATTTATTGACAGGCAAGCCTGCCTTGTAGGCCAAAGCTTACAAAGTAGAGGGAACATGGTGATCTCATGTAAGCTCTCTGTACGAGGGTCATATCTGTCCTTGGGCAACACATATTCACGTACATGCATGCACACGCACACACACACACACACACACACACACACACACACACACGCACACACACACCGTCTTCCTGGTTTGTTTTTATCACCTGGGGGCTGAGGAAAACAACAAGACCTTTGGTTATAGGCCAACATGTAAAGAGTACAAAGACAATGGCCACAGTATGTATGACTCACCATTACATACACACACACACACAAATATACAGACACACACACACACACCAGCTTCCCTTGGGTTAGGCTTAGAAAAGAACATTCCCTCATTATAGCAGCAGAGCAGCAGTTCAAAGGCGGAGTGGGAAAGCTGCGCTGTTATTATGGCTCTAACTGGCTGCAAGCCTGGACCATCACTCTGACTACTGTCATATTTGATCATGCTAACACACTGACCAATAGCTTGGCAAGTCACATGCACACACACATTGCCAATAGTGATGTCAATTATAGACTATTATGAGATCCTGTCAAGAACTCAAAGTCTTGAAATAGTTTATCCATATAGCAACTTTTCAAGGCAGACATCAAAAAGTGCTTCAAGTAGACCCCTAAACAAGACGAGCACAACACGAAGATAAGCAGGAACTACGAGTATATATTGCATACATGGAAAAAACTCAAGTTTTCTACTAAAATAAACTGAGCCTTAAGTTGTTGAAGTGAGTTCTAGACCTCAAAAGCTGACCAACTTTGGTTTTACATCTGGAGCGACACAACCAACAAACCCTGCTCAGAGGACCTACATGTAAGCGATGCATTGGTGATAGGGCTGTTGTAACTCAGTGACATACTGTACAAGGTAGCCCCACCATGCAGAACTTAGAAAGTGAGAACAGGGATTTTTAATTGAATACAGAAATTGAATGAGAGCCGCCAGCATAAGAATCAATTCAGATTGTCAATTATTGTATATACACAAGACGCAAATATCTCAAAATATCCAAGACGTCATGACATTTGCTGAGCCAGACCATGTTCCCTGAAGGATGAACCCTTATGATCTAGGTGATAGCTCAACCTTTGATGTACAGTAGGCTCATTTGTAGTAGATATTTCAAAATGTAATAGGTAGAAATCAGCACTTCTTAAAGGATTATTTTATCAGCGATTTGTTAGGCTACATCACAATATTATGATGACCCAAATCAGAGGATACATAATGTCCTATCACAATATAGATATTGAATCAATAGATTCCTAGCACTAAATTAAATTGAGCAGAAAATTAATCAGCAACTATTTAGATAATCGATTAATCGTTTTTTTTTTTTAAAGAAAAAACACGTTAAATGTAAATATTTTCTGGTTTCTTCAGTCCTCAATGATACTAAACTGAATATCTTTGGGTTGTGGACTGTTGTTCGGGACAAAACATGAAATTTTAGTTTGCATCTTGGGCTTTGGGAAACAGTTATCAACATTTTTCACAATGTCTGAATTTTTACAGACTGAACGACTAATCAATTAATCGAGAAAATAATTGACAGATTCATCGATATTGAGAATAATCATTAGTTACAGCCTGTTGCCGCTGTTAACTTGCACATTTTAAATCCACTCAACAAATTAAAGAGGAACTGCAAAGTAAACCTGAGAAGGCAGCATGGACTGGATATCGTCATCATTACTGCGAGTCAATATGAAGAATGAGTTGCTGTGTAGTTTGTGGCTGTGCAAGGTAGGTCAGATGAAGGCCAACAGCACTAAACCCTTGTTAGACCTGCCTTATCTGGAGTGGTGCAACACACACACACACACGTACTGTAAGTATCAGCTCACACACACACGTACACACATCTCTCCAACAAATCCCAAGTCAAGTCTTCGTCTGTCTCCAATCCCTCATGCATTTGGTATGACGGCATGCTGTATACTGCAGGGATGTGTCATTGGCTCATATCTCAGAACTAAGTGTGTGTGGATATTCCCATAAAAGTTGAGAAGGCAGTAAATGCTATATGTCAAGTTGGCGGGTGGGTGTCTTTCTTCTTACCATTAGCTGCCAGTAAATACTATGAATGTAAATGTGAGTGAGGCAGTGAGCGCTATGATTCCAGATTTTCCAGTCAGAGTTACCGAGCTCCAAGCAGACAGAGAAGGCAGACACACAGTCATCCTGTCGTTACACTGCCAAGTCTTCCATGTCCGTGTCTCACATCTGTTTGCTGTTACACACACACACACACACATACACGTACACTCACACACACACACACACACACACACAGTATGCACTGTACGATACATTATGTCACAAACAAAATGCACACACCAAAACCTACACAAGCACAGCTTTGGTGCAAGAAAGCTTCTATAACGCCCACACGAACCACCCACACAACTGCACAAGTACCAAACTGCCAATATTAACACAATTCCAAGCAGGGCATTGCTGAAAAGAGTGTGCATGCTTTGCAGACTATTCATGGATAAAGAGTTTAAAAATTAAATCACATTTTAATGCTTTGAAGTCAACTTTAAGAACCTCAGATTCAAGAGGTGGTCTTATTTCCTGAGGAAGACGAATAAAAGAGTGTTTGCATTTTCTCTATTTAACCAGCCAATCTGCACCTGCAGCAGATGAAACCGGTCTCACATAATCAATAGTGCCCGAATACGGTAAATAATTATTCTGTACACTCATCTCTCCAATTTAAGTTCTCAGAGAACAAGGAGCCAAAAGCAATAGTTACTGATTCAATTGTATACGGGGCATTCTGACTTAAGTAGCACTTTCACATCAATAGTCTAGAGGTGTAATTCTCCACCAGTGAAAATGCACACATACAAACACACACTTCTGATCCTGAAGGATTTGGCTGCTGCAGCAGCAGTGACAGTGTGACTGTTTTGGCCTTTGATGTCAGGAGTCAGTAAACCTCTGGGAAATTGGCTTCGATCCTCGCCCCGTCTCCACCCCTCGGTCTGAAAGTAAAGAGCAGCTTCCCAAAAAGCCTCATTATAAAGTCAAGAGAGGAGCTTCTTGTTATAATGATCTATTCAAAAAGCCTTGAGTCTTTGTGTCAAGTTAAGTCCAGAGATTGTATCTTCTTTTGGGAAATACTTGCTCATTTCAAAAGCATCAGTCATTCATACGTGTCTTTAAAAGCCTCCCATCTCCTCAACTCTCTTTTCCCAGTGACACGCTACACTGTTTGGGATTAAGGCTCTGGGTTTTAGCAGAGGAGATATTCTGACTTAAAAGAGTGGAATTGAGGAAGTCCATCATACTTAGAGAGACAGAGAGGAAGGGAGAGAGACTTTGACATTTTGAGGAGAAAAAAAAAAAAATTCACAGTCTTTAAAGACACCTTTCCTTATAGCTACTTACATCCATACATGTTCACATGCTCGTTCAGAAACAAATTCTCACGGCCAAAGATGCCAGCCACACATCTACGTGGACGAAAGACCATGTCAGAGAGAAAAAGGCAAAGGAGAGTAAACATTTGTCTCTTTTATCTCTTCATTTCAAATGCTTGTCTATTTACAGAATGGCTTCTCTTTTTACCCCTTCTAATTTGCAATCTATCATCATCCCTTTTCATCATGACAAAAAGGCGGATTTTGGATTCCTGGAGACAGGCGAAAACAAAGACGGGAGACTTTGAGAGCAAGCCATTACAACATGACTTATGAGAAGACTTTCTGACAGTGCTTTAGTGTGTGATTAATATGCTGTAGGCGTATGTTGCATCCATAGGAGCAGGGGGAGGAGGGCATCTGGAGGGCAACGCTGGCGTCCCGAGGTGTACGACCTATATATAAGCCCTGACGCCTGGGGCTGAAGTAGCCTGCAATCCCCTGATTCAGCCCAAATGACGGATACCTTAGATGCCTTCCTCCACTATCACAGACTCTCTCTCTCTCGCTCTGAACAGCCTGCCTTGCTGGAGGGTGAATCTTAGCACTCAACCCCTATCCTCACCTCCTTTGCCCCTTTCCACTCACGCATGCCAGAATATGTGCCATTTGATCCCCATATCCTTTCACGGTGCAACAGAAACAAGCGGACACTATTGCATCATGTGGACGGATAATTGTTTTCCATAAGTTCATTAAAATAATCAGGATAAGCAACACAAACCTAGGGCTTTATATTTATTTCCTAAGAGTTTTCTCTAATGTTTGTTTATTTTTGTGAATATATGGATATTCTTACATCTAAAAAGTATTCAAATTTTTTTGAAAATCTCCTTTTGTTGAACTGGTCATGACCAGTAGACATACCCAACCAGTGCAAACCAAACAAGTTGGGAAACACAGGTGCATACAATCAGTTACTTAGTAAAGGTGGTTTAGTGGTTTTGTGAGATGTTGCAAGCTGATTGTTCGCATACAGTGCTACCAGAGAGAAAAGAAGGCAAGAAGAGGAATCAAGGAAATAAGCAGTCAACTCTATTTCTTGTGTGTTTCTTGGCTTCAATCCATGTCTTTAAACTTTAACTTCTGTGTGTTTGGGTGCATTTATATGTGTGTGCTCATACATGCATCTGTTTTCTTCTGGGAATGTGAAACCTTAGTGAAAGCATGCAAGTCTGAGTGAAACAGCATGGAAAATACAAAGCTATTTTTTAGTTTCCTCAAAGTTGACATTATGATGCTACAGGATTTTCATCAGCCAATAACGGTATGTGATTTTCCTATGTGTGTATCTATTTGTGAGCACAAACAGGAACTTTTATCTGTGTGTGTGTGTGCACACGCACGTGCTCTGTTTGTTTTGGCCTGAGAACTGTGGGAGTGCATTTATCAACAACAACACAGTCCCAGGCGACCCTGAGGACCCAAACACTAAAAGCCACTCTGGTTCCCATGAGCGCCTGGCCCACGCAGCCTGTCACTGGATTGTGTTGGTTTCTATTGTGAAACTTGATACAATGTTACTTCAAATAAACCAGTAAATCACAGCTTAATCACAACGTTACCATGATAAAATTACAGTGTAATTACAGACACGGGCCACATCAACGTAGTCAACTTGATGTTGGTCCTGTCTTTGTGTTTCTGAGATGAACATTTTAAAACTCAGTCTTTAATCAGAACGCAATGAAAAAGTACAGACTGGGAAAGCAAAAGCATGGGATTGCATTAGTATTCTAATTTGACTTTGTAGTATGTTGTCATTCTACCCTCATTGTGACATCTAAACATAACTTTACAATCTATCTTTGCTGGGTTCTCATTCATGAATGAGTAGAGTTATAAGTAGAGTATAAAATTTTTGCTTTCTGTGTCTTCTGTTTCATCTCTGTCTGACACTCTGTGTGTGGCAGGAGAGTTGCGGTTCAAAGGGAGGAATAATAGGAAAACATAAATCATCTTTAGAAATCAAGACACATGCCCTTCTGATATCTAAATTCTTCAAGATTACTCAAGCAAAAGAGTTACTTCATGAGAAAATTTACAAATAAACAAGTATAGATAACATTTCTGCATTGCAAGAATAATCTAGATCATCTCTGTGTATGTTTTTGTTGTTAAACTTTAATAGAATAATTTCCATTTGCAACAACTTTTACCATCTTACTTTAGCATGTTAGCATGCTAACATTTGCTATTTAGCACTTGACACAAAGTATGCCTGAGGTTATAGTTATTAGTTTTGCAGGTACTTGGTCATACACCATAGTATTGGACAACATTTTGACCTGATGATGGCGCTAGAGGAAAAGTTAATAGCTCACCAAATTTATTACGATTCATCCTGAGGGAAACATGAATGTCTGTACCAAATTTCATAGCAATCCATCCAATAGTTATTTCACTGAAAATCACAAATGCAAACCTTGTGGGGGTGCAAGAGGAAAAGTCAGGGGATAACCAAAGTCATTAAGATACATTGTCTGGGAACCATGAATGTCAGTACAATTTTTTGTGCCAATATATCTGGTAAATGCTGCAATATTTCACAGGATAATTGAAAACTTGCTGGTGGTGCAAGGAAAAGTCAGGTGGTCGCCAAAGTCAGCAGGCTTCATCCTCTGTTTCAAATTTCATGACATCCATAGCAATTCAATAGTTGAGACATTTCAGTCTGAACCGCAAGTGGTGGATTGACCAACAGACTGATATCCCTTGAGTCACGCCGTTTGCCTGGGTAACAATAAAAACTTGCAGCTATGCATTCCTTTAACAATTTCCATTCAGTGACGTTGTGCAAAACTCTCATTTCACACTGGCTGGTAACTGATGAAATTGTGCTATTTTTACTATGGCCAGCTTGGAAGCCAACGTCTTCCATAGGGGAAAAAAGAAATGAACAAAGGCCAGGAATACAAAAGGCAAAGAAGAAAGAAAGAAAGAAAGAAAGAAAGAAAGAAAGAAAGAAAGAAAGAAAGAAAGGCCCATCAGTGTGCAGGTGAGCTGGCCACAGCTGCAGCCGTACAACAAGCTGTCTTTGATTCACTGCAGTTCAAACACATAGCAGGAGAATCACCTCACTGATGAAAGAACACCAATGATATCAAACTACCACATCTCTGCTCTCCCAGGCATTGGGCACTGACACAAACACACACAAACACACACACACACACACACACACACACACACACACACATTATCTTAGAATTGCACAATAATATACTAAGGGCTAACAGTGAGAGCATAAAGATATTTAAACCAGCATTATATGGATGTAGAAAGGTGCAGCAGCTTGAACATCCCCTGCTGTAAATGGACAAATATTTAACACACACACACACACACACACACAAATCCAGTCATTCACTTCTGATCAAAGACAGTGACTCTAATGTCTCTGATGCTTACCCCCTGAGGGACCTGTACCTGGACAGATGAGAAGTCAGAGGAAGAAGATATGGGGGAAAGAGATGAAGAGGGTTTTCTGAGCAGATCAGAAGACAGATGAAGGAGATACAGAAGACAGGAAGAACAAGAGAAGGAGAAGAAGGGCGGGAATACAGAAAGCAAAAGAGAGACACTAAAAAGGCAAAGCTGAAATTGTTTTCATTGTAAAACAAGTAAAAATCAGTGAAACATACCTGTCCATTGTCCTTACATATGCTGAGGGCTGCTTTCAGAAAAAGCAAAATAGCTGGGAGGATGGAAGAGAGAAGCTATGTTTCCCTCCAACTGTCAAGGGAACTTTAAGTAAAATATCACAAAAAAAACAAAATGCTAAGATGCCTCATTCCCAACAGCTGGGCTTAAGTGAATAAACAGGCTTCCTGAATGTAGAAAAACACACATCCACAAGGGAAACAGAAAGAGACAAGATGTTATTGTCTTCTACTGTCAGCAAATGTTGCTCATATTTCATCCTTTCATCTAAAAAAAAAAGGGAATTAAAGAAATTCACTTATGTTTAAATTGATTTCCATAAAGGCAGAACAGCAAACCTAAGCGTGCAAACAGCAACAGGTGTGACATTGCTGGAAGGGTTTTTAAAGACATCTGACAGACAGTATTTCAGGATGTCCAAAGACATTTCTGGGCTCTGGTGCAATGTAACTGAATCATGTGACTGATCATGCCAAACCCATATAATTTTAAAACTGAATACACTTAAAGTACGGAAAATGTTTTGCATGATTGGTAAGATTTTATCTAAATTATAGTCTTGTTTTAACTCAGTAGAGATGGGGGGAAATGTCTCTGATGTCCCTCCAACGCCTCAGAACAGGAGAAAAACAGAGTTTGTCTCAGGATTTCTTCATGCTCAGCAATCAGCACAGCTCAATCCAACTACCAGCTGAAGTTACTCTCATCTGTCTGGTGTCTGTGCATGTCTGTCTAGCAGCAGGGATCCAGCAGTGTCTGTAACCATGGCAACCACAAGGGTGTAGCGCTGACAATCAGGGGAAGTGATGACAAGCAAACAAATGCTACACACACTATGATCAAAGTAAGGGAAAAGTTATATAATTGGCATCCTTGGGTGTACACTGGGGTTTTGCCACTGTTGTGTTGTTATAAAAAGAAACAGCTGAATTCTGTCGTTGGCAAAAGAGCAACTCCGCTAGACTTACTCAAGTTCCATGTGTTGCTCAAGGGCAACTTGACCTGTTTACTTTATGCCTATTTACTTTTCTCTCCCAGACTTCCTCTGTCTGCCTCTTTCAAACCAGCCGTCTTCTGGTTATGAGCTCACTGCATCAGCTGCAGCCACCAAATATAAAACTCCCTCCCAGGAACTCGAGGGCCACTGAGGTCTCTTTCGTGATTAGCAATCATGGCATGTATGTTGCGTAGGTTTGAAGCCACAGCAACTGTCACAGCATCCTTCAGCACACTCTTTCATCGCTCATCTTTCCCTCCTGACTACTTCGTAAAGAAGAAGCGCTAATAAGGAACATAAGGTGCTGTAGGTAATAAAGACAAAGGTAATATACTGTACCACAGACATGATCAATCAAGTCCTAATTGGTACAAGCCTGTGTTGAGATACAGTAGTAGGAGAGAGGAGAGTGTTAAGACAGCAAAAAGAAAGATGGAGGGTGAAACAAAAAGTAAGAAACAGAGAGTATTGACTTTATGACCTATATGTTGAGCAACAGCAACTCTAGAAATGAGGGATTGCAAGGCTTTTAGCACTGGTCTCTTCAGACACGGCTGGAAATACATCGCACGCAAACACAGAAAAGCATGCATGCAATATAAAATATTTCATAACTGTCATTAAATATACCAAATAAGCAACTATGAGAGAAAAACACAGAGCGGATCCAGTTGGTGAGGAAGGATTTGAGTGAAATTATCTCTGGTTTATGGCAAATTAAGTTGCACTGATCTCCACACATACACACACACACACACACACACAGCCACTAGTGGTCAGACTGGCAGGCAGGAGGGAAGCTCGAGTGTGCAGGGATCTGACCAGTTCACCGTATACTGGCTGCCAAAAAATCCACCGCACACATACACACACATATTTAGACACAAACACACGCCACGGCTTTGTCCGACCACAGCTTCTCAGTGTGCCTTTGCATACATGCATACATACTGTATAAGCGCAAGTGTATCAGTTCAAGTTTGTGTGTGCAGGCCTGCGTATCCACATACGCAGTGTGTGTATTTGTGTGAGGGAATCAGACCGATTGTGTTACAGTGTCCTCTAAGTGTGTATGCATGGGAGTGGGGAGTTTAAGACACAGTATAAACAACCAAGGGACTCCCTTGCCTTGTGTTTACTGACCGAGATAAAGGCTGTCATTCCTCTCTCACCGCCAGCCTACTTCCTCCTCCGTCCAACCAGAGAGAGGCAGAGATGCACTTAAGCCTTGGCAATGTCAAAACGATCTTATCTTGCCAATAAAGCTTCTTGAATGGATTTAGATTAAACTGAGAGAGGAAAAAAAAAGACAAGAGAGCGCACAGTGGTGCAACTCGGGTCGTCCCCCCACCCCCCACCCCCACCCCTCCCTGGAGAGCCCTCCTCCTCCACCTCCTCCTCGTCATCTCCTCCCACCTCACATGTTAATGTACTTACAGCTCTAGAAAAACCTTCGCCTTCTCGTTCTGCCCTGAGATGTTGGCTGGCATAACAAACAGGAGCAAAGCCTGAAATAGTCTCTCCCCCTGTTTCCCATGCTGCACTGGAAGTATTTCCGTGGTAAAGCGAATTCCCAACGTTGGATCACGTAATTTACCCACGTCTGTCTTTCCACTTCCCTCTCTCTGTGAGTTTTGCTGTATTACTGTCAGTCTCTCTCTGACGCCTTTTCTTTCATGTCTCCTCACTCCTCCCTTTTGCTCTATCGCTCTATTTCTTCATATATATATATATTTTTTTTTTTTGCCTCTTCCACCCTCAATCTCTCTCCATCTGTGGTAGGGAGTGAGACGCATGGTCTACCCACACTGACCGATAAAAGCAGCCCTTTGGCTCTGTCATTTAGGCAGCCTGTCTGTTATACAGCTCAGGATGTTGCAGGCAAGGGCATCCCACTGCCTCAAAGGCGCAGACTGTCTACATATGATGTCACAGGTTTGGATTCATCTCATGACCTTTCTTGAAAGTTGCTTCCTATCCTTCTAATCTCTAGCCACTGTTTTCCGATCTTTATTTACCCAAGGGTTTACTTGCACACATTTACACCTTGAAGAACTGCAACCACAGTCTGACTCTATAAACCAAGAAATACTATAAATGCATCTTAATACAGCTCAGGCTTCATCTGCTTCCACTGTGAAAGAGCACAACAGAGGAGAGAAGTAATGAAAAGAGCAGGAGAGTAAAAGGAGCATAAAAAGCAGCAATAAAATATTTTTAGCTTTAGACCCATTCATGTCTCGAACCGGGGCCAGGAGAAACCGCACCACCATGACTATGAATGGTACTGTTAGTTAGTTACTACTTTCTTTCTATTTCTTTCTCTCTTTCTTTCTATTTCTTTCTCTTTCTCTCTTGGCAAGTGCCCTGCCACTGGAGAAATGCTTGGTTCAGATTCGAATGTGTGTATGTGTGAGTGTGTGCAGAGTCTGGACAAAGAGAGCCAGTGTGGACAACAGAACACAATCAACCACTCAATGGATAGCTATTAACTCATCGCACACAAATACACACAAACACACACACACACACACACACAAATTCCAAAGTCCAAGGACAAGAAGCAGTGACATTCAGACCCGACCGACCAATCAGCGCGCTTTACCACAGCCACAATGGAGCCAGTCAATGAGCAGCAGAGGACGACGGGAGATCTGTGAATCAAAGTGTCTGACTCGTCATCCCTGTCTCACTAATCTTCTACCCTCTTTCCCTCCCTCCTTTCATTCTCTCAATCCTCCTCTTTCCCAGGGTGGATCTCTCAGTGGTTAAAGGTGGTTAGAAGAGGCCAACGGGCAGAGTCCACCTCCCACACACACTCATGTATGAATCACACTATTGAGAGCTGGGTTCGATTCCCAACACTGGTTCTTTTGATTTTAAGACTCATCTGCGTATGAGTTTTATTTTTGACAACCGCATCCAACTACCGTGTGAGTTGTCTTTTAATTTTCACGTCATGTCAGAGTGAGTGCATGCTGAAAAGGAAGAGGTGAGTCAGTAGGGCTGAGAGATATCTCAGTATTGTTGTTTATCACTCCAGATTATCTCTCCAGCTCTCAGTGAAGTACAGTAAATGATAAGTTAGATTTTATCTACATCTGTGACAGTAAGACATCATAAAGAAGTCCAAAGCAGCTGCAGCCGTGTTTCTTGCCCTGTTGGACTGCATTGATGTCACCATGTTCCCAGATCTCTGATGTTAGTCTGAATAAGAACGATGATGGAAACAGCAACAAAAATAACTGTAATTCTGCTTACTTGTGAGTAAACTTTGGATGTTGTTCAAGGAAACACCAAAAAAGAATTGCCGCAACGGGAAGGACATGACATGAACTTTCTGCAATGTTCTTGAACATTTTAGTATATGTCATAACATATGGATATCAAGGTAACGATAACTATAGTAGTAACCGTTTAGTCCATATTTCCCACCCATACGTCACGTCAGCTCTAGCTTATAGTAAAACTGTATAGTCGTCAACTTAATCTAACATTTCCCCTTTGATGGTAGCCAACTTTTTGGTTTGCTACAAGCCACAACATGCGAAAACAACAGGTGAACTGCTTTCAACAGAACTTTGAAGTATCTCCGCACTTTCCCTATCTTTGAATTTCCCTTTCATGACTCCTCACAGTCACTCTCCCTTTCTCTCTTTGAATGCAGAGAAAACACGAAAAGGTGGGAGACTGTCTGCCTCCCAAAAACAAAACACGGTTCAAGGCAGCTAGCTGTATCCCCCGGTTGATGTTGTATGAACTCACATACCTCTCTCTATTGCGAAATGGAATTTTTGATACAGTACGGCTGTATATAAAAAGTTGGAAAAACTATTTTAACTGGACAAGTGCTCTTAATGGTAAAACCAAGTGAGGAATGTATGTTTGAGGAATGTGTGCCCCCCCCCCCACCCAACTTCCCCAAACACACACTGATCGTGAGTATCATACTCACACTTTCCCTGTCACGTCTTCATTTTTAGCAGCCGGCAGTGTTACATGGAATACGAGACGACCACCCACACATACACACTCACACACATATGCTGCTGGGAAATGTGAATGACTCTGTCACTAAAAGTGCCATATACTAAATACAATAGTGCCTTGTGCTGCAGTGATGAGTAACTCTGAGCTACTCTTGTATGTGTGTGTGTGTGTGTGCACATGCGGGAGTGTGTGCTTGCTTGTGTGTTGCACAACTAAGGGCAGGCAAGCACATGTGGGTGCTACATAAATCACACCATGAATCAATTAGAAAGTATAAATTTGAGAAGTCCTACAGCAGTCAATGGCCTGGTACACAGCCTACAAACACACCACTCCCATACACCAGCATGCACACATCCAGACAAATAGCCAGACGCACACAAATAGAGTTAGGGTGTGGGTATGATGTAATTCATAATTACACATGAAAGGAAGCCAAAAATTAAACTTAATAAAAATGTTGAATTTTATTGGATTTGGCTTCTCTTTTTGTGCATCTCTGTTTGTCCTTTAGTAACCCCCGTCACCTTAAACCCATATACAAAAGTCTCATTCACACACACTTGCACACAGTAGCTGTCAGACAGTGTTAAACACAGTATCTGGGAGTTGTCCTGACTTAACCGAAGGTGTGTGTGTGTGTATCCGTTTAAGATCAAGGATACCACCTCTGTTACTTTGCTATTACATAACTCTGTGTTAATGCAGGCACTTGTGGTAGCAGCTATTGTATACTGTCCTGCATGTCTGTGCGTGTGTAGCATTCACAAATATTCAGCTATGGTGAATTTCATTAATAAGAGATTTTTTTTGTTGCATTTCTCATTCCTTGTTTAGGAAACTTTTAAAAAGTGTTGTTTACTATTGGTGCAACTTTCACTGTCAGGCTTGTCTTTCTATAGATAGACAAGTTTCTTTCTTTGCAGAAATGCAAAGTTGGGGAACTTAAAACAGCAAAATCTGAGATTTTTTTCCTGAATTTTAGTCCCTGGGGGCCAAGCTCAAAAAAAGCTGAAAAACTTATTTATATAGCACTTCTCAAAACAACATTTACAAAGTGCTTCACATTAGTTGTACGAATGCAACTAAAAAGTATCTTTTGTTAGATCTATCTCACCTGGGAAACGCCCAGGTCTTTCAGACTCCACACTCCCAGTTTGTGATATGAAAAATTTCCAGTCTCCAAGCTGAGATAATCCCAAATAACATCATCAGGTTTGTTTTCTCAGACTATAAAAAACTGCCCCCGGAGCTTCAGAAGATAGCAGCAATCCTATAAAAGTAGAGTCATAGAGTAGTAGAAGAAAGTGCCCCTGTAATTTTGAGCAACTCCGTTTCCGCTCACTCCGCTCTACACCTTCCTGTGTTGAATTCCCAAAATTAGAAACTTGAGTTTCAAAAAATAAACAGTGAGCTTGGATACATTTGGGGATTTGATGGAACTGCAAAATTATGCACTTTTATCATGATAACAATAAGCTTTTTTTAAATTTAGAACCTGTACCAATGAGAATAGTCAATTACATTACATAACAACATAAATAAACATAGACATCATAGGTTCTTGTGCCATATCCTGACTGATTTTATAATCAAACATCACATAACTGAACATTTTTGTTCAGTTACACATTACACATTTGTCTTCTTTGCCTTTGTTACACTGCCATGATGGATCTAAATTTAAAAATAATCTGTTATTTTTTGCTTTCACTTTGGTAACAAGAGCGTATGAATTTAATGCCAAAAACAGATATGAATAGAACTGACATGAACAGAAATGAAACAGGACGTTGTGAGTATGCAGTCTGTGACTCAGCCCGCTGATCCAGCCTACATCTGTCTGCACTAAACCACCACAACCGGTCATTACTCCATTACATCAGGACACTCCCAATGTATCCCAATGGGATATTGTTGCTAGGCACTTACTGTTCTTTCTCACCTATGTGAGAAATGGATAAAACCCAGATTAATATCACACATGAATGCACACCCATAGACACACATGCACATCTTATGAAAGTTGTACACGCAAAGCTTGGGAACAACAAGCACCTGTGAAAAGACGCACATCTGTGAGGGACTGCGAGAAACCGTGGCTCATATAAACACACTTCCAAAACGGACGCAGACTCTGTTGTCCATCCGCCCACCAATCCACCCACTAACCATCTATGCTAGCTGGGAAGCAACAGACAAAGTAGCTGATCAGTCAACTTATCCGGAAGTTAAAACACATACAGCAGCCTCCTCCGCAATGTGTAGATGAAAGGAAATGGGGAAGAAGAGGAGAAATACAGTCTGTGACAGGAAGAGCATTGGGGTAAATGCAGGAGACATGGGCTGCAGTTCTTAAAATATTCTGTCATTTAGAGTGGATGAAATTGTTATCAACGAACATTTTAACAAGGATAATGATAGAAAAAGACAGAATCTTTTGATATACCATCAAATCTGTGTAAAGGATGACAACTCCTCTAGCTCAGATAAAATGATGAGCAACTGAAATCCTTTGATATAAGAGGAAAATCACAACTACCGCTGAGCATTAGAGGAAAGATGCAAACTGTGTGGCCTGTCTCTCTCTCCCTAAGTGTGAATTTACTAATTTTCCCCCTGTGGATTGAAACTCATGGATAAGTTTACACACAGAATAGATGCCTAGACCCCCCGAGCTAGTTACATCATGTTTCATACCACTAATGTATTCTTCTGGTTCAGCGCATCCATAAGGAGGAGTGAAACACACACGTTTTGTTTGTATTTTTCCAAACATACAAATTCAAACCTTCAAATGCTTTCTCTTTCTCTTTTACAAAAAAACATCAGTTCAAATTGAGGAGAAGTTGGTGGAAAAACACACACACACACACACACAACTGTGGGATCTGCTAATGTAGCATGCTTGTTTTTGGACAGATGTCACAGAATTAATCAATGAACCTTTTACTGTTTAAAATATCTTCCAACCAATAGTCCAAAACG
The DNA here is from genome assembly GCF_963924715.1 of Thunnus thynnus. NCBI lineage: Eukaryota > Metazoa > Chordata > Actinopteri > Scombriformes > Scombridae > Thunnus > Thunnus thynnus. Next base: position 10,636,103 of record NC_089532.1, read on the forward strand.
CAAAGATATCCAATTTACAATTATACAAAATTGGGGAAAGCAGCAAATTTTCATATTTGAGAAGCAGAGACCAGAAGATATTTGGCCTTTTTGCCTTATAAATAAACCTTCCACTGATTGTTTAATGCATACAAATTGTTCTGTCAATCAATTTATCTATGAATCCACCAATCGTTTCAGCACTTGGTCTGTCATTGATTGTTTTCATGATTAAAATGTTGGTGTTGGCATCTATATGTGCATGAGTGTGTTTATGTGTGTGTGAAGACAATCTATGGTTGGTGATGGGATAATGATGTGACACACACACACACACACACAAAAACTTCCACATTCCCCACAGTTCAGGCAGAGCGGTCTTTGTGGCCTTCCAAGAGTCAGTGTGTCCAGCCAGGCTCGAGTTACAGCAGACAAGATCCTCTCACTCCTTCTCTGACACACACACCAACCCACACACAGACACACACACACATTTTCAAGCATCCATCATCTTTACAGAGGCATCCACTGAACAGGCCAGGGAGCAGCCAGAGACCATTGGTTTAGTTACTCTTCTCTGACTTTCTGACTCATTCCTGTAACTCTCCGCTGTCTATAAGAGTAGAAAAAGAGATAGAAAGACCGGTTTGTCTGTCAAAGAGACCTGAAACAAGCCATCCCTATTTGCATTTCTTGTGGCGCTGTGTGACCCAAAGGAAAAGCGCAGAATAACAAAAAAGGTGAGGTGCAGTGACTCAAGGACACCTGAGCTGTTCGACAATAGAGTGAATCAGCAATCTGATAAACGGACGAAGGTAAACACAGATTTACACAAACATACTTAACTAGACTACTGGGAAAAAAAATGATGAAACAGATGCATGTAAAGGAGACTTATACTAGTGTCAGCATCAAGGAGGAAAACACGTTCTAACTTGAGAGCACAAGCGTCACAGTTGCTATAGTTGTGCTATTTGTGGAGCTTTGAATTCAAGTGGATTTCAGGGTAATACTCTATGCAGCTTTGCACAGTATGAAATCAAAGTACCGAGGTAATTATGGGTCATCATTAAAAGATATTTAGCTGACTGAAGATGTGTGTGCGCGCCTGTGTGTGTGTGTGTGTGTGTGTTTGTGTGTGTCACATCTATTCTAGGAAAATTCCAGAGGGGAGACCCTGTGACTGACCCCCACCTCACAGGATCTGACAGGATATCACCACCCGGGTACACACATATGCACATATGCACATATGCATATATGCACATACACACAGAAACAAACACATGATGGAAGAACATGTAACATATATGCACAAGGAGACACACAGCAGCGAAAGACTGCGAGCAACCACATGTATGCACGAACGACCAGATACACCTTAATCACTGGCAGCTAAACTGAGCTTTGAAGTCCAATATCCAATAGCGATATCTTACACTGCTTAATAGGATATAAAGGTTTTCCAATTCCACCAAGATGCACTGCAAAAATGTGTATTTTAACAACACTTATATGCCAATAATAGTTTTATACTCTCCAAAAATTACATCTCTATTTCAAAAAAAGAATGAAAAAATGCCTTTTTTTCTTAGTATCCTAACAAATTTCGCTTCCACTTAGACTTTTGCAACACCAGTCTGTATCTTGACTCTACAGGCAACAACAGATAAGGCTAGAATTTAAGAGATGGCATTTAATAACTTCAGTTGATTGGCGCTGGAAACAAAATGAGCTTACCTGAGCATACTTCGAGACCATCTTATTTAAAAAATCTGATTTCACTTACATGTTAAGGCTATTTTGTTGCAGTGGGCAGGTCGCCGCCTTCAATGATCCGTTACTATCTGAGCGTCCAATCTCCAAACTTCCTTTGACACACAACAGGAGAATCCCCCCCTAATGCTATGGAAAGAGCACGCGCGCATACACACACATACGCACGCACACACACGCACCAAATACGCGCGCGCAAAGAGAAATACTTCAATAAACACGCCCTAGTTATCAGAAACACTGCAGCTGACGGTACAGACCTAATATCCCTACAATGCACTGGAGCGCGGAGGAGACGGTAAACACACGGTAAAGTTTCTAAACAGAGAGAGGAGAAAACACTGGTTCTGACACCATCTCCTACCTTTTTCTCTCCCCTCCTCTTCCACAGCTCCTTCAGCCGTTTCCAAACTCTGTCACGACGAGGCTCGCCGCAGACTGCGAAATCAAACAGCCGCTTTTCGGTAACCTGGGAACAGCAGAGAGAGTACGGACGTGTGCTCTTACATGCAGCGACTCCGTGTGTGTATGTGTGGGGAATATGTGTGTGTGAGTGTGCGTGTGTGTGTGTATGTGTGTGTATGTGTGTGAGTGTGTAGTGTGACAGTTCATGGGGAGAATGAGCAGAGAGAGGAGAACCGGGGAACTTAGGGGGAGTTCCCGTTAACAGACCGGCGGGGCGGGGGCTCGATGAGAATGACAGGCCGGCCAGTTTTTAGGTTCACGGCTCATTACTGTTGTGTATATCGCTGCTAGAAGTGAAAAGTAACAAGTATGTTTACTTTAGTATATTTGTGCTGGAGGGTTTTTTGTAGCATGTCATTTTGAGGCACTGGTAGGCTACTACCCAGTGTTTCAGTTTGTCTAACTTTATACTTCCACGGCAGTGATTCTCAAACTTTTTCACGTCAAGGACCCCTAAACTGACACAAACTATACCACGGACCCCCATTTGATAAGATTTTTGCTTTTAGATGTTTTAATACAGTAAGTGTATGAAGCCATGACCAAAATAATCATACATACTGTTATTGTGTTACTTATGGATGGAATTATAGTGGAAATAAATGAGTCCCCTTTTTGCTGTGGAGCCACTGGAACCCCCTCAAGGACCCCTGTGGGGCCCCCAGACCCCACTTTGAGAACCATTGCTCTATTCTCTAGTACTTTTAGCTGATGGGTAGCCTATGCCACAAGATTTTAGCCTACGTACAAAACATATAAGCTCATAAAATATGATTTTTCCATAAATCAAGGATGCAAGTAACCATTATTTTCATTTCATTACTCATTAATCTGATTATTTTTGTGATTAATCGATTCATCATTTGGTCAATGAAATGTCAGAGAATAGCAAAAAATGCCAAAGATGATGTTTTCAAATTGTTTGTTTAGTCTGATTAACAGTCCAACAGTCCAAACCCCAAAAATAATCAATTAACTATCAGACCAAGAAAGTCAGCAAATACTCACCTTTGAGATGCTGAAGGGATAATTTTGCTTTATAAATTACTTAAACATATCAAAATTGTTGCGCAATATGTTTTTGTCTTAATTGATCAACCGACTAATTGTTTCAGCTCTACTATAAATTAAATGGCACAACAGTAAGACTTGGTATTGTTTCAAAAGTTGCGATACTGGAGCTGATAACACCTGAATTTAGGTCATTTTTCATTATCCCATTTTAAACATATGAAAATATTTTTCCTTGAAACCTTTTATTTTTGCTATTTAAGTCAAACTTCCCAAATGCACCAGTGTATAGCAGCCTTACATGAACTTTGCCGGAATTAAATAAAATTAGAAAAAAATATTATTTAAATCAGAACTTATCAAAGAATCCATAAACAGGACACTTAAAATTAGAGCAACCATCTGACGCCAGTTGTCAGTGCTGGACGGTTTTCAACAGACCACGAGATGTGGCTGAAAAGTTGGGAAAATTTTGATTAAGAGGACCTTGTGCTAAGAATTTTAGCAGATGACCCATTTTTTTGTCAGACAATTAGGGTCATTTTAATTTTGGTAAGCTACTTAAGTACATATTTTGCTGATAATTAAGGAATTAAAACTTGTTTCAGCTCTACTATAAACTACAGAAAGGAGAGAATAATGTTGCACTTTTACATTGTGCATTTATTGCTCATCCAGAGCTCCTACAGTAGGCTAAACAACCACTGGCTGTGACCACAGATGTAGCTGCTCTGCCTGGCTGTTGGTTGAACCACGGTTGAAGCTGTGGCACGTGGACATGACTGTACCGTGGCTACTCTTTACTGCTTCTATTAACATTAGGCAGGAACAACTTCAGCTCGGGCAGCACAGCTCATCACTTCAGTACAAACACACAGTCCTTGCATGTAGTTATGTGGTTACACCCATTAAAAACAAATGTGTCACAGCCTTGCTCATCATTACAATCAATGCCACAGCCATGGCTACAGCCATAATCACAGCAACATCAGCGATCAAAGCTGTAACCACCCCATGGCTTTAGTCATAATCCCAGTTTTAGCCTGCCAAAATCACAGCTATGGCAGTAGCCGGTCATACTGTGTAACAATTACTAGAACTAGTTGTCTTAACATTAGTTACAGTGACACACACTTTCAGCTGAATCAGCCACAGCTGGGGGTGCGCCCACTCGCACTGCAGTCACAACCAGCAGCTGTAACTGATACATATACATAATTTATGTCATAATACAGCATCAGCCTTCCTCTTTGGATCAAAGGGAATGCAAAATGTATTGCGAGGAGGTAACACAAAACTTATAGTAAGAAAACTCAAAAGTAGTTCCGAAAAAATCCCAGAGAACTTTCAGGGACTCCATAGTATATTTCTTCCATTGTTTGCATTGTTAAACAGCACCTGCATAAGATAAGCTAATTATTCATGTGCAAGTAAAAAGGTTTTTTTTTTGGTGTTTGTTCACCAGGTGTCCCCAAATCCAAATGAACAAATTTAAAACACAGGAAGTGAACGGAACATTTCAAATATATTTTTGCCAAATCTAGTAGATACTGTAAAATATTTTTTATTCATTTTAATTTTTAAAATAAGATAAATTGTGGTTATATACGGCACTGAATAATGATGAACAATGAAAGCTGTATAGGACATACAGAACAAGTTGTTCTCTCAGTGGAGTGGGCTCCAGGGACCTTTATGGGGTCTTTTAGAGGGTGACTGTGACCTTTATGAAGTAAGGAGTATTTTATTTTACTATCTCTAGAAATGAGATATCGTGTAAGGATGACTACTTTATTCAGAGGTCTCAATATCACTTTCACATTGTTGTTGCACGGTGTGGACATTTATCTAGTTTTATCCTAAATCAACAACCAAACATTGTCTCAGTTTAAGGGCCTGAACTCTAATGTGTAGCTTTTAGGGTCCATGACATTAATAGTTTTGGTAAGCCATGGTTTTTCTTTCATCCCTGAAGGTTATAATAAGTGCACTGTTCCCATCAGGCAGCAGATAGAGTTTAAGCACACAACTAATTCTGCAGATCATTACACAGTTTGAGTTTATAAATGTAGAAAATAGGCATTTTTTTGTTGGACGCGTAGCTCCTGAAGTCATCACCCACACACTGACTTCAGGTAGCGAGCACTACCCACGGCCTCTTATATTTGTTGTTGAAAGTGATGGAAATCTGTTCAGTAGAGACATGACTGCTCCCCTGCTGCACATGTATGACCTCTGCTATTACATCCACATGGTTGGCAACTGAATGTCAAGCAAAATAAGAAATATTTTTTACTGGTTATATACTCCAGTTATCAGACAAAATCAGGCATACTTGCAAGTAATGCTAGCTATCAGCTTAGTCAACTAATTTTGACTAGCATAGGTAAGCTAATGGCAAGCGTTTAGTAGGTTCTGGGCATGTTGTAAAATGTTGAATGGTCAAATTTTATTCACCTCCATGTTATTGGATCTAGTGCCTGCAAAAAGACAGATATCTCAAAACCAAAATCTGTGTGGCTAGATAATACAGGGGCTTGTTGAGATTTTTTTTTCTGTAATCTGGATAAATCAACCTTTTAAGTCCTTTTTTTCTCACCAGACACGTGTTTCATCGAGAGAAAGTGCAAGACTTCTCTGCTCAAAATCTGTGTTTCTATGGAGACCAGGTAGTCGACTACAGCACGGCCTGCAGATCATGATACAGTTCGAGTTTATAAATGTAGACGATGGGAATTTTTTAGTTAGACAGGTGGCTGACAGTATCACCCACACAATGACTTCAGGTGGAGAGCACTACCCACAGCCTCCTTTTTTTGTCATTCCTCCATGTTATTGAAAGTGATGGAAATCTGTTCAGTAGAGACGTGATTGCTCCCCTGCTGCACATGTATGACCTCTGTTATTAGATCCACATGGTTAAAGGGGTTGATGGGACTCCTGTGCCCTCTATCAATGTTATAAGAGCCGGTGAGGACACCGGCGCCGTTTAATCGTGGACTTGAAACCGCAGTTTTAGCAGATGACCCAGGAGGGGGGAAAAACCAGCTAAAAGGGGATATGGTCTGTGGTCGCGTCGCTGGTGGTGTGAAGTTACCATGCCGATGAGTGAGAGTAAGACCTGCTGATGGACGATGTGTGGTGGATTCGATTTAAAGCACCCTGGCTTTTTGCGCGCGCACACACACACACACACACACACACACACTCCAAGATACACACACACACACACTCACACCTAAGGTCCCTCTCAAAATCCTGCTGGAATGTGTCTCCTATAACAACATCAACTATCACAAGGCGCACATCACATGACAAGAAGGGCCTGTTTGTGTGTGTGCGTGTCTGTGTGTATGTGTCTATATATCTCCGAGAGAGAGAGAGAGAAAGAGAGAGAGAGAGAGAGAGTGTGTGTGTGTGCTCATGCTGGACGGTACCTTGGCCTGCCCAGAAGGTAAAAATAACGCTCAATTAGGGGAGGAGTCAGTCCGGCGTTACAGGAAGGGGACCTGAGAGCAGCGAGGGAAAACAAGAAGTTGTCTAAACACTTTAGACCACTTACATAACGAGTCCCTGATGGCAGCAGAGTGCAGAATACAATTTTACCCTGCATCTAATTTTGTTTGCCATGCCTGGGAACTCTGCCGAGATATCTAACCACATATATTGCCCTCTGTATAGAGAACAGCAATAACAAGTCAGTTCACCCAAATCACAAAAAATACTTTTTTTTCCTCTTATCTCTGGAAGCATTTATCTATGTAAACAGATTGCTTTCAGTTGTGCAGTTTTGAAGATATCCATCTTTAAGATGCTGCCACTGCAGTAAAATGGATATTAATTGAATTATAGTTTGTTTGTGGTGCTCACAGTAGTATAGAGAAGAGAGACTACTACTATCTACCAAACACACAGGGAGGTCTGTCAGTGTCAGAGGATTTTAAAAATGCTGTTAGTGGTTCTAACCTCAATGTAATTTAACCACATCTTTTGATCTCAACAGTGACGCAAATAGTAACTTAGCTAACTTTTAACTTGGGAAATTGTGGCAAATTTTACTGGTTATATATTCCAGTTATCACAAACATACTTGCGAGTGATGCTAGCTTTTGGCTTAGTCAACTAATTTTGACTAGCATAGGTAAGCTTATGGCATGCATTTAGTAGGTTCAGGGCATGTTTAAAATGTTACCTGCTCAAATTTTACTTACCTCTATGATATTAGATTTAGTGGCGGCAAGAATCTCAGAGACAGATATCTCAAAAAAATACTGTAAAACCAAAATCTGTGTGGCTAGATACTATAGGGTCCTTTTTTTCTCACCAGATACTTGTTTCATTGAGAGAAAGATGTACCTTTTAACTTAACATAATAATCCAAAGACTTAAAAGTTTTAAATCGGTTGTTTTTCATAAAATGAATAGTTAACATTGCTCATTAAATCCAACATGCAGCTGGAAGCTAGCTTTTGTTTCCTAATGAGTACTGCTACTGTATCTCTGCTGACAAAGCCTTTGTGAGGGAAACCTGAGGAAAAGAGTAGCACCTTCATCCCAGAGAGAAACAAGCACCTTGACTAATATTCAAAGAGGACCATGCCAGCCTGAAATGGTGGGAGTTGCAACATAGAGGTGAAAAAGAGATGGAGGAGAAAAGGCTGGAGGGATAAAAAGAAAAAGAGATAAGGGTGCTGACACATACTGACAAAATGGAACAGGGAGTGTCACTCAGCACCTCACACACATAGGCTACACACACACACACACACATACATGCATGCATTGCATGAGAGGTGCTTGCCTTAAGGACAAGGCACCTGGATCTGGGCTTCTGCTGAAAGCAACAGATGCCAGAAATACAGCATCACATATAGAGCCAAGGACAACAAGGTCACACAATCACACACACACACACACACACACACACACACACACACACACACATACACACACACATAGTTCAACTATCTAGGACTGATTCCAGTAGACAGTGGTGAGCTTATTACTAAGTCAAAGTTAATAAAACCCCTGACTGCACATGCATTTTTATAAGGCCTGCACATGTGTGTGTGTGTGCTGACTTTCAGTAGACTTTTCAAACTGTGCGTCTTCGTGTGTCTTTGTGACTTTGGGTTTTGTCTCCACAGGGAAATGTTAGTAAAAGGGGAAGAGTTCTATTAGAGCGTTACATGATACCAGCTGTCTAAACCGGTTCCCTTCTCTAGACCAAGATGCTCTCTTCCTGTCTTCCAGCCTTGCTCTTCAGCTAGTGTGCAGATGCCGTTTCTCTGTTGCTGACAACATCTCAAGGTTCTCCGCTGCAGCTCCTTCCCTTCAGTTTCAGTCCAAATATCCTCATCCTTGCATCAATGAGGCACTCAAGCTACAAATTTGCTAAAAGAAATCCCACAAGCCACAACCACACAGGCATGGCTCACAAATTTATTATGTGGATGTGCATTCTGGAGGTGACCCTCACCATATGTCTGGGTATCTGCCTATTTATCTATGTATCCTCTCTGGTTGCTGCCTGCTGCATCACTCACACCCTCTCACCACCGCAACAGCTGCCTCTTGTCAACGTCGCTCTGCAGCAGCTGAGGACAAGGGGAGGAGTGCGAAACCGCGTTTAACAGCCTCGATTCTGGCCAAAGGCAACGCTGGGCGGGGGGTGGGGGTTTGGTTAACAGCACATCAGGATCCCATTTAGACCAGAGGGAGAGAGGCTCATGGGAGTGGGATGGGGCGTCGGCTGAGTTGGCCGGGGGAGGAAGTGAGAGGTCATGTGTGTGTGTGTGTGCATGTTCATCTGCATGTTTTCTAATACGTGTTTAATCATAGCTTCTATGTTAATCCCTGCTGTCTTATGTGCTCTGCTCTGTATTGTCTTTAATGTGGCTGTTTTATGTGCCTCTGTTTCTATTGAAGAGTTACTGCTGAGGTCGGCTGTGAGTGTGTAAGTGTGGTAAAAAGGCCGCATTCCTCCTCAGTAGAACAGTGCAGCACTGTCCCCATGTACCTCCAGGTTAAAGGTCAGGGTTTAGGCATGCGGCTGTGCACATCAGCCCCTATCTGACACTTGACCTTTGACCTTTATCTGCCCAGGCTGGCTGCCAGCCTGCTGCTTTTTCCAAACTGTGGGATGCCACAAACTGAGGAAACTGATGTGCTGTCTGCTATATTGGCTACAGTCAATGGACTGTACCACCCGTCCAGAATGCCCAGGAGACCAGTGGAAAACTTGAGTCTAACAGTAACTAGATATGATCTGGCTCTGAGTTGGTGGTGGAAAGATTTGGTGGGGAATGGAGGGGAGGAGTTGGAAATTGTCAAACTGGTGATGAAGAGCGTATGAAACCTTTTCCCACCTCTACAACATAATTAATTTGTTCTTATATCTTTCTGGCAGTAAAAAGATCAGTATTGAAGAGAATATATCAGACTATGTTGGTTTTATATCTCATCTACTCATTTACAGTAAAGCAAAACTTTAATTAATTCCTGAAGATACCGTTACTCAGAGCCAGCTTTTGCTACTGGCTATTTTGTGTGGGCATTCGATATAGTAAATGAGATTCAGAAAATCTCCCTAACACATTGTTGTTAGCTGACTGGTGCCCTGTGACTCACAATAGATTTCAGCAGAATAAACTTGAAATAAGACAGCTTTATTTCCTTATTTATGATTTATGAAGTATATCCAAAGTATGACACAAAAGTAAAAACAGAAGTAAGATGTACAGCATGTGTTCTGGATAAGAAAAAGTTTTCCGTGACAAATATAAATAGAAAAGAAACAGATAAAATCTCTCGATCCTTGCAATTGTCCTGCCAAAGAGATTGTTATTATCCACTAGGGTGTAGCTAAGTATCTTCTTCTTAAAAAATATCACAGTTCTCACTTGCTACATCCACAATAAAAAACACATTACACACATGTTAATACTTGTTAATAGCACAGAGGGTGGATTCAGCCAATGAAATGTTTGATTTCATCGTTATCGGTTCTGCTATTCCAAATCCTCACTTCCTTGCATGGGGAACAAAACCTCCTCTTGTGTTGAAAGACTGATTGCAACAGTTTTGGGGCCAGTTCAATTAAAGTGTTACGAATAATACACACGTCACAGAACAATCAGTATATCAGTTCGCAGACACTCTCATTTCTCTTTTTTTTATGTTGCATGCAACCAAATCCTCACTGAGCCTTCGGACGAATTACGATTATGTAAACCATCTATTCACAAGTGTTTAAACCATGTTGAAACATATTAACAACATCACACCATAGCGCTGTATTTAGCTGGAATCTTAGAGTACAGAAGATAAAGCCAAGTGTTGTGTAAGACCATAAAAAGAAAAGTGCAATAGAGAAGAAGAATTAGATTTGAAAGGATTCCACCCTGCTAAGATGATGACTGTTTCTTCAACAGCAGAGCATTGCCTTCAGCCAATTAAGAACATTGTGTACTTGAACGCCTCGCACCACCAACAGCATGCCATTCAGCACAAAACTGTGCCTGCTTCTGTTCTCGTTCTTTCAGACGTGACACCTTGCTTGCAGAGGGCAGAATAACAACAGGTTGTTGTCTGTCATTTCAGAAATAGAGTCTGTGTTGCAGCTGAAGCATACCAACTGGCCTGCTGTCCATGACATTCCTGAATACCACAATACATTATTGTCACTGTGTGTAAGTGTGTGTGTGTGTATATGTCTAGTCACACAATGCATGTGTCCTTATGTGGGATGTGTTAAAATCGTTTCAATGAATGATGAGAGTAAAAATTTAAATGAGGAAATTTCTTATTTAATTTATCACACCTGAAACACCAAATAAGAACTGGTTTAGTGTTTCCTGTCACATGGATTCTGCCCTCTGTCATGACTCAATAGACATTTCTGCTTTGCAATGCACAGAAAATTGCAACTATGTCCTCATTCAAGAAGGATGAGCCTTTTCAAGGGTTGCTTTCTATAAAAGAGCAGCAGCATTACTAACCTTCGACCACTTTTCTTCAAGTTATACAATGATAACATAGTGAAGCATGAGATGTTCCTGGTTCCTAACCTATGAATCATTGTCAGGATCTCCAATTTCAGTGATTCATATCAAAAAAATCCGAACAAAATCCAGATTATAAGGCTATAGATTATGTTCTGTACCATTGGCAGTTGTCATCACCAGTGCTGCTTCATGTTAATTGAGAATCAGAAATCTTCCCAGTTGTAGACTCCCCCCAAAATCAACCCCCCCCAACACTGGTGGCAGGATACCTAAATTCAGAACTTGCAGTACCATCAAAGTACAAGGAATCCTGCCTGGAAATTGTCCAATAGACCCTTTTTCACAGCATACGTTTTGACTTGTAATAAAGGGGAAAGCACAGGTGTTACTAATAACGATGACTGTTCTATTCAAGTGTCCCAGTAAGCCATGACAGTGTGACAATGAGCCAGCATTCCCAACGGAGACAGCTAAATGGAATTTAGCCATCATCAATTTAATCATTTACACCTGTACTTTTCCTGCTGTGACATGTCAAAATGTCTTCTGTCACAAAAAAGGCCTATTAGCTCATATATAGCTCCAAATTCAATATGAAAAGATGTCTAATTGGACAGAATAACTGAAAACAGATGTGTGGGTCTGCTGGACGTTTATTGAATGAAAATACTTGTATATAAAACTGAACTTAAGACATTTTACCTGGACCCAGTTGGGATAATGTTGAGGTGCATTCTTATCTTTCCACTGTGAATCTCTGATGTACACCAACAGAGACACGGGCCTAAGCCAATATGTGCTGGCATGCATTCATCCCTCAGTCGGCATAGTCATCCAGACCCCCATCAGTGTCTCTCCCTCTCAGACATATTCAGGAACAAACATTCCTGATTTTACATGCACATTAGCTACATCAAGATAATGTAAATTATCTTTGCAGAAGAGATTTAGTCTCTGTTCAGATTAATGGAGCTAACTGTGCTTGTGACTGACCCAAATGACAAAAATAGATCGTCAGTGCCACATAGCTCATATTTTTTGATTTCTCATTTGTTATTTCAACAGGTTGATGCAGAACATCTTCTGTATATTTTCAGCCTCATCCGTTTAAAGTGTTTAATCAGTTTAAAGTGCAGGACCTTGAAAATCAGAACTAAACACCGAGACAGGACTGCCTGAAATTGAAAACCTCCATTTCTGCCTCATGCGTTTAGTCATGTTAAATGGCCATAAGTGTAATTCCAGTCAGCAACACAAGAGAGGGCCTCTCTCTGCCCTCCATACCACAGACTGGAGGGAGACGCCAGACCAACATACAGGAGGAAGGGAGGCGGCGGGGGGGGGGGGGCACAGAAAGAGGGGATTTTAATGTATACTCACCACACACACACGTACGCAGATGACATATATCACATTAACGTTTACGTGTCGAGCATTCTGCTGACGCTGTCATTTGGAGGGATTTTTGGGAAGTGAGCGAGTATGGCATCTGACTGGTGTCTCGCTTAAAGTGATCTTTTGAGTGTGAAACACTTACCCCCTGTTGGATTTAGGATTTCAAGATGACTGAAAAAAGGGGGTTGTAGTTACATGAGTCATGAGAAACAGCAGCTGTGGTCAGACTGAAGTGTGTTGGTTGCAATGGTGACGAGTTTTCACAGTAGGAAATGTATTAAAACTTCTCAAACCACTTCTGCAGCATTATCCAACTATCTGCTGTTCATACTGACAGTCTTAAACAGTCATTGTTTCACCAAAATATGGCTAAATACACAGTACTTAAATCACATCATCTATACATTTTCATCCATTTTTATATGGTTACACTGTAAGGAACACCGCGGTAAAGATACAAAATATTTGGATTAATTTGGGTACCCAGTACTGAGTCAATATGGCACCGACCCAGTAACCAGACCCACTGGGTCACCAGTCACACCTAAATGTTAGTAGTAGTTTATACATTACATTACTGTAAGCTAATATTAGGATTATTTTGACCCAGTAACATTATCATCTTTACATTTCTGTTGGGTCATAAATCAAACTAAAAGAGATACTTTCACCCAGTGCAATATTATTATATATCTTTAAATCGGGTCATCAATTAGCCCACCAGAAGAGTGTTTTATTGACCCAGTGTTAATGGTGGTTTATACATTACTGTTGGGTTATTCGTCCATAATACTGAAGGGTTATTTTGACCCAGTAACATTAACATCTTTACATTTCTGTTGGGTCATAAATCAAACCAAAAAGGTGGTTATTTTTATTCAGTGTTACATTATATATGCTAAATATGCTAAAGCCACTGTGAATACATTTAACCCTGGTGTTCTGGACATATTGGCTTTAATTCCTCAGTGGTTTGATCTCCCACAGACCCCGCTGCTGTAGAAATATTAATTAATGATAATAATTGCAAAGTCTTGTCTTCTGACTTAATTAAAACCCAAAAGGCGTTAACCCTTCCCTTTGCAACAACTGCACTTGCAAATTTGATGAAGGTAGCAAAAATGATTTCAACAAATGAGGAAATATTTCATATTGTTTAGTGTATGGATGAACAAATATATATTGATTTTGTTTGCCAAGAAGTCATTCACAGACAAAGGAATGTGCAGTAGGTTATCCTAAATAGTGACATTACTCATGTTTGGGGTCAAGTAGACCTCTTATGAATTTATATGGGGGTAGTACTACATAAAAACACATCTGGACCAATCACACATATAGAGCATATGGTTGTATGCTCTTTTGTATTTTACAATGTTTTACAACCATAACAGAAGTAATATATCGTTTTTTGTAGCAGACCTCAAACATTACAAGTTCAAAACCATGTTTATGAGAAATCCTCTTAAAATCAGAAAAGGACATGAAGTATCAAGGTAATAAAAGTATGTTTTTGAGCCGTTTAAGAGGACCAGCGTTCAAACATCAGGGTTAAGCTCCGCTGAGGATTATGAGACAAGAATGTAGAAGGAAAATGCCAGAAAGAGATCAAACGCAGCAGACAAAATGAATGTTTTAAGCCTCGACATCCATCTGGAGTTTATGTGTGATGTCACCATCAACCACAGAAACAACATACAGTAAAATTTTCAGTCACCTTTTCTATTCTTTATTTCTTGGCAAGTTTTTGAATTAAATATTACTTATCTTATTTTCAAAAGACATCACTAAGACCTTCTGCATCCACCTTACCATGTCTTCTCCTGGCTAAGAAGCTATAATCTGACACGGTCTGGTGGGCTAGCTGCTGTGTTTTGGAAAACCAGTGCAGTCCAGTGCAGGGGTCAGATCCTCATCAGCTCTGATGTTTGTTTACATTCTTACACAGGGCCACCAGGGACAGACAGTGGCCATTTAAAAATCAAACCATGGGAAGAAACCAGGCAATAAATAGCATGGGGACAGCGAGACGGTGACACTGAGATTCTCTACCCTGCTGTCTACACTGTCGGTCATGGCACTGTTGACTGTCTTGTGCTTCTTCGTGTCTATCTTTGACTGTGACACAGATTTAGACCAAACATGAGAATCAGTCATCAAGCCAGATCATATCGAACACTGACAATTTTTCTGGATGCTTGAACCTCAAAAGAAAAGACTTATCTTTTATCTAGAAACCGATGGCAAGACAAGAAAGTAAAGAAAGTGGAGGAATCAATAACCTGTGAACAGTGATGAGTCTGATCTCTTGCCAGAAACTTGCACCGCTAATGCATTCCAGTGAGACTTTAGTCCAGTGTTGATGTCTGCACATGAAAAGGCATCAATACTGACTGAAAAAAAAAACACTTCTGACTTTACCAGAATGTACAGGGCCAAGACTTCTCCTCTGATCTGTTTTTCCATCTTGATCAAAGCTTTGAAACAAATGCAGCTAAAGGTGTTAAATACTTGGTTATATTGCATTGTTGTAATTGGCCTTTACAGCATTAACAGAAATGATGGATTTTTTTTTTTACTATTCAGATTTAACAACTGAATTGATAAGTTATTAATAGTGAAAAGCTAACACACTTTTATCACCCATTTACATTCACCTTTACATACTGTTCATATTCTATCCCCTAAATAGTCTCTATACGATACTTTTGAACCACAAATCTATTTTTCATTCATAAATACCTCATCAGTCATTAATAAATGGCTTAATCCTTAATGAAGCTTTCAGGGAGCAGAGTGAGTGTATTCTTTAGGTTTTATTCTATTTGTTTATGGAGAAAAAAACATTCACAGTCACACTATATTATGGTCTTATGTTACCTAAAACAGCCATGATGATTTCAATGAATGTTATTGAATGTGAAAATGGTGATTTTTTTTTTATTTTTGAATAAATACGAGTCAAATTTAGCCAAGAACACCATCAACGTACAAAAAGGTGTATCAGCTGCACAAAAATAAGTTAAAATATTTCCATTTTTGTATATTCTGGGTCACTTTATGAAAAAGTCACGACATTTTGGGTTGAAAGAACGATGTTCAGGGAGCTTTTACTGCTCTGACCTGAACAGTACGTATGGGTTAAGTTATTAGCTAACATGCTGTGTTTGTAAAGATTTAATCATTTCTGGCATGCATGTTAGGTGTATTATTACATTATTAGGAGCATATCATCATTGTCTTAATGCATTGTTGCATTAATAGGAAACTAACAGTTATGACAATTGCCTTGTTCAGAAGCTGCTGTTACAGAAAAAGTGGAATTCTCATTTTCTTTTTCCTACTGACACATCACAAGTTTCCTAATTAAAAAGTTACCACTAACCTATTTTCACCAGACTGACTTTTTTCTTCCTGTAATATTAAAACTATTCTCTGCCGTGCACTTCAAGAAGTTAAGCTTTTAGAGGCTGACATCATTTCCTTTGTTTCCTTCACCAGACTCTACTCTCATCATGGGAAGATGTACAACAAGCTCCGGGTGGAGCTGTAATCTTAGTTTAATTACATTTGATAATAGTTGAGGAGCTCTAAATGGGCCCTTTTTCACAGTAGACATGACAACTTGTCATAGCAGGAAAAGCACAGTTGTTATTAAAAATGCCTCCAGTCTGAGCAGCTGAATGAATTTCAACCATCATTAATTTTCATACTTACACCTGCGCTTTTCCCACAAACGAATATTACATCACGCAAGATAAATCGATGTAGGTGTACACATTTTCATGAAGGACAAAATAATAATAAAAGGAATTTGAATGACACTAAATAGTAATTTAAAACAGTACATGAATAAAATAAGTAATAAATAAGTGATAAATAAGTATATTTACTCCAGTACTGTACTTAAGTACTTACTTGTATTTCCATTTGATGCTACTTTATACTTCCACTCCACTACATTTCAGAGGGAAATATTTTACTTTCTACTCCACTATATTTATTTGACAGCTTTAGTTACTCTTCAGATGAAGATTTGACACAATAGATAATATAACAAACGTTTAACATACAACACATTGTTAAAGATTCAACCAGTTGTTTCCAACCTTTTTGGCTTTTGATATCTTAAGAGCAGCGTGTAGTCGGGGTCACACTTCAGATGTCTATGAGTTGTTAACAGCTCCACCAAATAGTGATTTTTCCCTCTAAACTTCTCACATGGTTTCATTTAAATAAATGTTAAAATGATCTGACATTTCACCAAAAATCAAAGATTAGAGAAAAAGTCCTAAAACTGAAAACAGATTTGTGTATCACAGCTTTGTTTTTTCTTCTTTCCTCTCCCATTAATCATCTCACGACCCCTCAGCTTTATCTGGTGACCCTTTGGAAGGGCCCAACCCCTAGGTTGGGAACCACTGGACCAAACTAGCTAACTGTATATTAAGTAGTTCAAACTAGCTCCACCTCCAGCAGCTACAACAGTAACATGCTGCTTATACACTGATGCTTCAGTATTACTAATCTAATGACATCATATATAATAATATATCAAGCTGCTAACACTTATGTATTTTTACTTAAGTAGGATTTACCATGCTTGACTTTTACTTATTATGAAGTATTTTTACATTGCTGTAAAGGTACTTTTACTTCAGTAAAGGATCTGAGTACTTCTTCCACCACTGACAATAATACACGTATAAAACAAAGATTTCATATGCGGGGGTCTGTCTGCAGTCTGCAGCTCTATTGCGCCTCTCCGTGGTCACATATATGTAGTACAACTTCATACCAATCTACAGCTTTCACCAAAAACTCAATTTCCCAGATGTCCATTTGTTGTTCACTTCCTACATCCCACCAGGAACCTTGCCTTCAAAACAAAAGTGAGTGTTTGTAAAGAAATAAAAATAAAATGTTGGGTTGAACAAGAGGAAGGTGAAACTCAAGCTTTAAAATACAACAAATCTTTAAAAAAAAAAGATAGCAGCCTACCAACAGCAATTTAAATAGTTATAAAAGAGCGATTTTAATGAGTAAACGTGTTGCCATATTTAATATTTCATGACTAATTTCAAAATTAAAAGTGGCAACTGACCTACTTATTGACTGCAAATAATAATAATGATAATACCTTTCTTCATGTGGCACTTTTCCAAACAAAGTTATAAAGTCCTTAACAGTAAAAAGTAAAAAGACATCATGAGTAAACATGTTTTTTTTCTTCTTAAAACTAACCTGAATTCATTTGGTCCAAAATATCCAAAGCTTTGGTCCTAACGAATCGAACAATTAATTAACCTCAATCCTACCCCAGAGGTATTATACTCTTTGTCATATCTCAGGTGCTTTATTCAATCGTTCCAGTTTTTTATCACTTTGTCAATCAATTTGTTCCCAATGACTTCATATCATTGTTTTCTGTTTCTGTTTCAATTAGTGCTTTTTAAAAATACCAATGTATTGGGGTCCCAGGGGCACTCTGTCAGACATTTTGAAGGCTTTGTGGAAAGATTGTACTTGGAAAAAACTGCAATTTGTATTAAATAAAAGTCTATATTTTTGTCACAATATGGTCACAATATGAAAATTAACTGTAACTTTCCTAAAATAATAATAATAATAATCTGTTTTTTCCCCCAGATGATATTAATTAATATTGTTTTGAGAAGAAATAAATTTAATAACATTTTGTTATGATGGTTGTTTCTTAAAGTAGTTTATTCTTGGGGTTGTATGTTAAATACGTTGGAGGGATGAGGGTCAAACAAACAATTAATTAATCAAACAACCTTTCCACATCACAGGCCCATAATAAAGGGTTTATTTTGAAGATTTTCAACGGAAGTTTTTAATTCTTATCGGTCCTATAAAGTAATTGTCTTGGGTGCTAACTCTGGAGCCTGATTGGCCCTCCCAGTGCCACTCAGTGACAAATCAGACAGTATCAGCTACTCGGTCATCTTTGTGTCAGCTGATCAGTCAGAGACACTGGAGCTGTCAGAGACAAGATGAGGCTGCTACCGGTTGTTGTTACAGTGTCACTAACGGTGGCGGTTGCCTATTACGTTTACATCCCGCTACCTGATGCCATCCAGGAGCCTTGGAAGTTGATGCTGCTGGATGGTGGATTCCGAGCAGCGATGCACCTGGTAAGAGCTGGTTTTTTAGTGCGTTATATCTAAAACATAAGCAGATGTGCGTGGGATGCCTGCAGCAGGTGTGCAGCTGCAGCTATGTGGATCTATGCTACATAAAATCTTTTTTAAGCATCTCTGTGTTCATTATTTGTTCCTTAAATAACGTCAAATATGATTATTAGCAGTTAATTACAATAGTTTTTTGTTTTTTTGTTGTTGTTTTTTGCACGCACTGCATGTTTGCATATCTGCACAGTTAAGAAAAACTGATAGTGGCATTGATAAAAGACACACCTCTGAGCCTTCAACACAATAACATACCCAGTGCAAATATGTACTTTGACCCTACATACAAAAGCCATGTGTTGAATTATGTTAACCCAGAAAAGCCACATTTTAATATACTAGTGTCTTTATTGATGAGGCTCAGTAGTAATTTTAGATCAGATTATATGAAATGCTGAGTTGTAAAATCAAAACTCTAAAGCACATCATGTCCTGAAATGATTGAACATCATGTACAGTTATGGATTTAAATGATGTGTAGTTCACAGTACTTCTCTTTACCAGATAAAAGGGTATCTTTTCATACTTGATTAGGGCTCATTAGTGATGGCAGGGTGAAATGTGTAAACGTTGTGAAAGAGTCATTCAACAGTCTGATTTTGAAACTGTCAGGCTGTGTGTCTCAGTACTAAACTGGTGCAACGTAGCCGTCGGGGAGAGCTTTTTATTCTGGGCCTGTGTAAGGACAATGAACTGTTCACCTTCACCTTCGTTCTACATTTTGAAAGTGGCACTGTAGGCCAACAGCCATGGTATCGGTTACTTATAAATGGGGTAATGGTGGTAGCTGTGGTAATGGTGTCTTCACACGTCTTAGCAAAAAAACATCTTAGGTCTTTGCAAATAGGTATTAGCAAATACTAATGGTGTCTTCACAGGTCGTAGCAAAAAATCAATCAGACAGCTGCAGCTAATCCAGAACGCTGCTGCCAGAGACCTCAATAACACCAAGAGAATAGAGCACATTACACCGGTCTTTTAATCACCGCACTTGCTCCCTGTGTGTCAAAGGATAGATTTTAAAATCTTATTACTAGTCTGTGAAGCACTAAATGGTCTCAGGCCCAAATACATTTCTGATTTACTTGTATGTTAAAAAGCATCCAGACACCTCGGGTCATCTAGGACAGGTCTACTCAGTGTTCCCAGGATCAAAACCACACAAGGTGAAGCAGCTTTAATGCTCCCCACCTGTGCAACAAGCTTCCTGAATACCCGAAGTCTGCTGAAACTGTCAACTCATTTAAATCAGGGCTTAAAACATTATTGTTTACTGCAGCTTTCCAATAAATTAAACTTCTTTGTAATCTTTAATTATTTATTTGCTTTTACATGCAATTTTAACATCTTTTTGTCTTCTTGTTTTAATGTCTTTTAAATTCAACCTTAATGTTTTGTTAATGTCTTATCTCCAGTGTATTTCTATGCCCTTTGAACACACTTTGAATTGCCTTGTGTCTGAATGGTGCTGTGTAAATAAACTTGCCTCGCCTTGTCTTATTGTCACACTGGCTGAGGGAGGTTTCTGATTTATGTGCTACTTAAGATAACATTGTTGATACACATCATTTAATTTTTCACTGTGTCTTACTTTCACAAAAGCAAGTGGAAAAATCCACTGAGAGGAGATCATTTCACTTGTTTATGAAGCAGATCATTCAGTCTGCCACCTTTCTTTAAATATTTGACTTAATTGCATTGTCTTCCAACATTTCAAACTGTTCGCAGCGTCTAGTTTTAGCGTGATGTAGGGGAAGATGCTGAAATGTTTTTAAACTACACTGAGATAAATTGTTTTTTTGCTGCTGACATTACGCACAAGAATGTGTTTACATATGATGAAGTACTTTTAAAATCCTACTAGTGTAAAATATATTTTTGATAATGGAATACAACTTTATTCTCCACCAGAGTGTAAAATAATTTTTCGTTCACTAAAAGACAGCACAGGTAGAAGATCGGTACTCAGTCGAGCAGATACCTTGAGTTGAGGTTGAGAATTGGTATCAGGAGAGAAAAAGTTGGATCGGTACATCCCTAAATGGAATTCAGAACTCATATAATCTTGCCGCAGTGGTACAATTAACTTAATGAAATGATAATAAAACCTTTTTAAAAATCTTTCTGAAGGCCATCATGTCTCGGTTTAGTAGTTGGCTGGTTTTTCAGCCCTGCTGTGCCAGCTGCGTCCTCCGGCCTTGGCTGAACCTTAGTGTTGGGACACTCTAAGATGTTTCTGGGGAGAAGGGCAGACACACTCAGACACATCAGTAAGATACAGTGCAGGAGGACAGAGGTGACTGGGTGAGACAGTATTTTCTGTGTCTCAAGTCACTGCCATTAGATAAATGCATTCTCTCTTTCACTCTTTGCTTTAAAAAGTCTTGTGTCTTATTGTCCTCAGGCCTCTCTGAAGCATTGGCTGGGCTTTGACCATTACATCACATCAATCAGACAATCCACAGAGGGCTTCGAGGGCGTCATGAAGAGGTTTCTCGGCTCTGAGTCCGGCGGAGGGGTTATGCCCGGAGTGAAAGTCAGCGACATCGATTTCGCTGGCATCCCAGTGCGTGTTTACGAGCCCCCGGCTGGAGGGGAGGGCCACCTGAGGAGAGGGTTGATGTTTTTCCACGGAGGGGGCTGGGCTCTCGGCAGTGCCAGTGAGTACAGGTGTTACTGCAGATTTAAGAAGATACACTGAAAGTCAGGAAAAAATGTGAAGTAAATGGTTTGAGACCATAAACATCTTTTTTTTTCACACACACAGTGTCAGTTGCACAATATTACTATCATTTCTCATCAGTTCCGTTGTTATTTTTACCCTTACCCTTGTATTCAGTCGGAAAAAGGCTAATTTGTGAGCTTTTGTCTCTTAAAAATACAACAACAGAACATTAAGATATTAAGTCTTCCAAAATCTGTAGATTTTTTGCTCATTTAACTTTTTCACACTCCTCAGAGAAGGGGTCATATGATGCCATCAACCGGATGGTGTCTGACGAGCTCAACACCGTTGTGGTCTCTGTTGAGTAAGTCTAATCTTGCAACACTCATTCTCTGTTTCAACAAGTAAACAAGAAATTATGCCACACACTGTGAAGATTTCTAAACATCAGTTGCAACCTGTCTGTGTAGGTATCGTCTATATCCTGAGGTGCACTTTCCGGTGCCGTATTTAGACTGCCTCGCGGCTGCCAAGCACTTCTTATCTCCAGAGGTTCTGGCCAGATATACCATCGACCCTGAGCGTGTGGCCGTGTCTGGGGACAGTGCAGGGGGAAACCTGGCTGCAGCAGTTGCTCAGGAGGTAAACACATAAGCTAGGGATGTGTGTAACAATGTAAATATAGTAAATATACTGCAAAGCAAGACATGAAGATACAAGGCTTCATGTGTGTCTTTATTTTCCCAGGTTTCCATTGATGACAGTATGAGCGTGAAATTCAGTGTCCAGGCTTTGATCTATCCAGTGCTCCAGGCTCTGGACTTCAACACACCTTCTTATATTCAGAACCAAAACATACCCATCCTCTACCGGCCCCTCATGGTCCGGTTCTGGCTGCAGTACCTCAATGCTGACCTGTCCCTGCAGTCCCAGTTGCTGGTGAACAACCACAGCTCTTTACACCATTCAATCATCACCCCAGAGCTTAGGGCACGGCTAGATTGGTCTGTCCTCCTGGCCCCGAAATACAAGAAGAACTACAAGCCTCTCGTCGTGGAAAAGGAGTCACAGGGGGTTGTGAAGGAGGTCCCGGGGTTGCTGGATGTACGGGCGGCACCGCTGCTGGCGGGGCTGGAGGTTTTGGCTAAAGGCCCGCGAGCATACATCCTGACATGCGAGTACGACGTGTTGAGGGATGATGGCCTGATGTATGCACGGCGCTTACAGGATGCAGGAGTGACGGTTACCAGCGACCACTACGAGGACGGGTTCCACGGATGTTTCAGCTTTATACAGTGGCCGCTGGAATTTGATGTGGGGAAGAGGGCGCTCAGGGGTTACCTCAACTGGCTGCAGAA
Source organism: Thunnus thynnus (assembly GCF_963924715.1). Lineage (NCBI taxonomy): Eukaryota > Metazoa > Chordata > Actinopteri > Scombriformes > Scombridae > Thunnus > Thunnus thynnus. The sequence continues at coordinate 10,658,970 of NC_089532.1, forward strand.
CAACTTATAGAAGTGTGTATGTGTTTGTGTAAGTGTCTTAATGGGTGCACGCATGTGTGCCACTGATGCACTATCTCTTGCTTTGTGAATCATAGACTCGCTAAGGGCTTGTACATCTGCTCTTTATATAAACATGTAAGATCTAAGCTCAGGGCCCTCATGTTTCTGTAGATAAACAAAGTCCATATGGGTACGTTTCAAGTTTACATGATTATTAGAAGAATCTTTTAGTTCTGCTAGCAGTTATCTTTCTGCTGGCAGTGGAGAAGGGCAAATACCGTATGTTAACATAGCTAACACTGTGATCTGCTAACAAAAATACTTGATGCAAGTTTAATACAAGCAGCTTCAGGAGGCACCAAATCCACCGATTCCTCCCCGCACCACAAACACACGAGTAGTATACTGTATGTCACAAGGATTGTAATTGGTTTTATACGTAACTTTTAGAATAAAAGTATTATAAGTTATAAACTCATGAACTCATTAAACAGTTTGCAGCACAGTGATTTATAGACCCAACTAGTCATGTTTTTCTATAATACTCCACAAATAAACAATGCCTTACCATTGTTGAAGTGCTTAATTTATTTAACTAAAACTTAAGTTAAGTAAATTAAGTTAAAATAAGTTGTGATGCAATCTAGCAGTTTTAAGAGTGTACAGTATTCAGTGTTATTGAAAGGAAGAAGAGTGTTCGTGCTATATTTTTCTTTTGTGTACTCAGGCTGGATGTGTGCGTGTGTGTTCGTCATGGATGCCAGAGAGTTAAACACAGGAGCACGGAACAAGCAATCAAAACTCAATTTTTGTTTAAAAAACAACGGAGGAAGCACTTCTTGAATCTGACAGTAACACAAAGCTGATGCTCCTGTTGGACATGCAGAATAAATATTATAAATACTCTAACCAAAAAAAGAATAAATTTCCAAAAGAAATCATGGCACACTGCTTTGTTAAGATACAAACAAATTGATTCCTTTTCTTGTGGACAGTATTCAACTGTTTTTGTGTTCATTCAACATCTTGTGCTCCCTGTATTTAAAAAAAACATGAAACATGTCTTCCCTCACAAATGACTCTGGCATCTGACAATCAGTAATAAGAAGCATTATTCCCTTAAGGTTCATAACATTTATTATATACATTGTTGGTACTTCTAATATATCTGATTATGCCCATCTGGTTTTCTCAGATACAGAAAGTATAATTAATCATCTGCAGAGGTACAAATGATTTCACCTTTAGTTCTTTTGAACATTTCACACGGGATATAAATTTCCTGTGAGTCTCTGTTCTGCCCGATGTTGTGATTTATGAAGGAACGAATGGATGTCAATAAAAAACATGATGTCAAACTCATAAAGTGCAATTTGTTTTTTATAAGTTGCTCAACACAAAGGTGGTCCACCCACAGAGACTTTTAGTGTTGTACATCATCAGCCTATTCAAGAGATTCAAGAGCTTTTATTGTCACATGCACAGCAACACAGGATTATTATTTTTTTTAAAAAGGCAAGAGAAGAGAAAGATAAGAGAGAGATTCATTAAAATATATACAAATATGTGATCTATGGTCTTTGAAAAGTGCTAATTCTTATTTTGTCCTCAGGTGTTTTTTATTTGTTGTAGTTTTCAGCATCAATCTGTCTCTTTAGTGAAGTTCCTGTTTCCCAGAATGCCTTGTAACAACCTTCATAACAAAGGTGTGAAAGTTGTACCTTTAACTAGAAGTTGTGTGACTGAAGTGACATTTCTCATTTCATATTGTATGTCAAATATTCCTAATCACACTTATCACAGCACAGATACATTCATCAATAAGGAGAAAAAAAAAAGCTTTTCATTCTCTAATAAAACAGATATCTGAATGTACCTGAAAGGCATGAATGAAGGCTCTCATATGCAACAGATTTCAATCATTTTAAAGATCAGACATGCTTTTGTTTTGCACCAGAGAGAGGGAATGCATATCTGGGTCAAGAAACTCCTGTTGCACTAATTATCAATGCAACACTCCCCTCTAGTGGTTTGAGACAAGCACAAAACTTCTACGGTCTAAATCTAACACACACACTTATAAATCATGTAATGCAATATTTGTTAAGACCATGTGTTCTTTCCTAATACCTAAACCTGACTTTAAACTCAAGTCTAACCCCCAAAAGTGCATGCCTAACCTTAATCCTGACTCTATTTGTAGTCTAACCCTAATTTTCACCTTAAAGTAGAATTAAAATGAGCTCAAAAAAGAAACAAGGCCAAAATAACAGATGATAGAATTGATAGGGATTTGTCAGATAAATGCTAACCTGTGTGTATTGCATCATCCTGTTTCAGCGCTCCCACATTCAGATACAGTAGTTTCCGATCAGGGAAAACACCCTTCCACTGACACACTTAAGTCATTGGCAACTGTCTGCATGAATTGTGCTGCCGTAGCACCAGTCTTTGTTTTATAAGTAAGACAATGAACAGCTGTAGTGCTCAGACGGGAATTTAGGGAGATTCCATGACTTTACCAGGAGGAACGTTGGGAGGAGAAGCCTCAGGGGAGGGAGAAGAGGGAGTGGAGGAGAGAGAAGAAGGGAGAGAGGAGGGGGTGCATGGAGCGTGATCTGTCCTTTAAATCCATTACATGTCTTCTGGGTATCATTCAAGCTCTGTGCTTCGGGGGAAAACGGCTTTCATTTCCAGAGAGGCAGCAGCTCTCTTAATGCTTTCCTGTTTCCAATTGTTTTTGTAACTGATTTCAGATTTGGGGTTTGGAAAATACTTTGTTCTGAGTCACTGTGTCTAATAGTTTCACAGCGTTCCTTACGGAGAGACATACGTTTTCAATGATTTCGGTGTTAGCCGAGGGATTTAAAGGGATGTTAGGGAAATATGCTTATTGGATTTCTTGATGAGAGTTAGCTGAGAAGATTAATAGCACTTCCATATCTAGAAGCCAGTTAGCTTAGCTTAGCATAAAGACTGGAGGCAAGGGGGAAACAGTTAAAAGCACCTCTAAAGTTAACTAATTAATTATTCGTGGGACTATTTTCCTTGCTGGGAGCAGTGACTTCCTGGTGTCTTGTCACAGTGAGGTTGTCAAGCAACCAACAGAGACTTCAGGAAATCACTACTCCCACCTAACAAATAGTCCAATATATAATCCACCATAAAACCACAACCTGTAGTTTTTACTCTTTGGCAAGCTAGGGGTTTCCCCCTGTTCCCAGGTGCACCGCTGCAGGCGGTAGCCCCAGATTCTTCATATATGTGATCAATCTATGTATAACTTTTGTCATCCTGTTTGTCTATGCTGTATTTCTGTAATTTTGCTACCTGGTCTATTCTGTACACACATCTATTGCACATCTGTCAGTCCTGGAGGAGGGACTCCACCTCTGCTGCTTTTCCTGTGGTTTCTTTCTCACAATTTCTTCATTAAAGCTTTCCTCTGAATTTAGGGTCTAAGGACATGAGACATTTTACTGGCATATTATGCAATACAATGAAATTTTGTGTGGAAACCCACAGAAAACAGCAGAAGGATAGAGGATATTACACTGCTATACAGACTGGAAAGCCCCCAGAAGCAAATTTGTGATTTGTAATGTTGGGCTATAGAAATAAAAAATTACTTGATTTGACTTTAAGCAACAAAGCTTAAAAGTTTATTTCCTAAATTGTCTGTTCCTTCAAGCTTTGAAACAGCGGAGGATTAAAGCAAGTCTGCTGCATGTAGACGTGTCCAACAGAGGTCAAAGGTCACCGGCATGAGTGGAAAAAGGCAGAAGAAAATGTTAAAACATTCTTTAGTTAGTTGTCACTGCATTTACACACACACACACACACACACACACACAATTCCACAAACACTCTCTCTCTGTTTGCCATGGGACTGTAGACAGGCATGTCTCTCAGGGTGTTATCTTCCCTGCCCGAGGCCAGACAGTCTTCAGATATCACTCACCTTCTCCCCTCCTTCTCTCTGACAAGCCTGGGAATTAAATCACTTAAAGGAGCACAGGAACAACTTATCACTTTGTCTTCCGCATGTTTGGATTTTAATCAGTGAAGGAAACAAATTAAATACATATCTTCCTTTGCCATTGTACGCATTTACACTTCCAACGACATTTTCAGATTTATTTGGCTCTACTTCCGTACTATGAAATTTATGGTGCATGTGCATAACTGTGTGAACATCATCGCTACATGTGCGCCGGTGTGAATGTGGTATACATGGAGGTCCTGATTGTTAGGAGAGCCATGTAGCTTCAGGAGCCGTGAACTCCTTCAGCTCCACTCTCTCTTCCTCGCACTGACAATGGGAGCGGCGGTTTGAGGTGAAGGAATGAAAGCGCAGGAACCACTCAAGGTTAAACTCTGCAGATTGAATAACTCCCCTGTGACAATACTACTCGGGGCTACACCAAAGCCCTAACAATGGCGGGTCATTTGGCACTAATCGGCTAGCATTCTCTCAGATCACTGCACAATAGCAGGAAAGAGAAGGAAAAAAAAGGCCTTTTCTCATCTTACTTTAAAATGCTGATGATCCGTAATCATCATTGCACTGATACCCAAACATTCATGCAGTGATGCTGTTCATCTGCTCCACTCAATTTAATTTTGTTGACTCATCGCACATTCTTTTGGTGTTATATGACAACACATTCAGAGGTACTTTGATCTGCAATCCATGAATCAAGAGGAGAAAATGCACCTCAGGCGTACAGTAAAGTATTACACAGTGTTAGTTGTACATTAATTAAATTGATCTGCAGCTGCTGTTCATTAACCAGCAAGAGAACAATTTATAAGTTTTACAAAAATTGGTAAAACTATCGTTTTGAACAGATAAACAGCATCTCCCTTTACCACTGATTGTTTCCATCCGGGGCCTCCATGTTCTCTCTAAAAGCCTCATCTAACAAACTAATAAAGTGAAAGTCATAAAAAACAATTTGTAATGCATTGAAGTGCTTTTGGCTGGAGATAAAAACTAAATGGACCCAGTAATAAATTATGGCTGATGTTTGAACACTGATGATTCAAGTGCAACAAAGCTAAGGTGAGCTGCATCAGGGAGTAAACAATTTCAAATAAAAAAGACTTCTACATCTGCTGCACACAATTACACCGTCGTACTTAAAAAGAAGTTATAAATAAATGTTCAAGAAAGTTCTCAGTTCAGTCCTACTTTAAAGGATGGGAAACTAAAAGTTTGCTCAACATGTGAACTAGCAATTGTTTCAGTGTTTCGTTTTTTTCTTTTCTTCTTCTTATTATTTATCATAATCGAGTTTTGTTATATATGTATATGACATTTTAAATGCAAGATGAAATCTTCTATTCTACAAGAAATGTGTATTTATATTCCATATGTCCAATTGGTCCACTTAAACATGTTATCCCTTGGGGTAAGCTATTTTATGTCTGTAATCCATAAATAAATCATCATATATGATACCCTAGCCTATCATGTCCTGTTAAAGTTTCACAAAATACGTCACATCATATTGGCATCACCTTTTCATGCATTGTTGTCATCTAATGTCATATCTCTGCAACCCATGGGGCCAACACAACTCTTCTATTGGTCACTTGGTTTGTCGCTCAGCTCGCAGTTTCCACATTTCCGACCGGATTTGAAGGCGGCCTGAAAATGCATGTGCAGCAAAGAGTGACATCTTGAGGCTGTTGTAACCCTCGAAACTGTGCTCCACCTACCTGCAAACTGTTGCTCTCTCTCAAACTGTTGCTCTCTCTCTCTCTCTCTCTCTCTCTCTCTCTCTCTCTCTCTCTCTCTCTCTCACTTCAGTAGAAATGCAGCAGAGCTTGATCTGACTTGTCCAGCCTGCCGCTGAAAGTACCTTCTTGCTCTCCGGGACTTATTTGGGTGCTTTTCACACACTGCGATATGGCAATTTCTATGTCTCTCCAGGGTCTGGGGCTCATCATACTCGCAGCAGTCCTCCTCCAGACCATCGCAGTTGCCGTCAGTTTTATGTATTTCAACAAAGTCCTGAACACGGTAAGATAAACTTTTGTTTTCCCCTTTAATCAAACAGATCTAACACATAGTGGGTGCATCAAATTAGCTGGGGGAAGAGGAGCTATGACTCATATTGTCATGTTTACTTTACTTATAGTTCAGAGCTTTCTAATGATCCACCATTAATTTCAGAGGGATACCACACCAGTGACACAATTTTAAGAGTCTCCATAGGATTATAGGCATGAGACATGACAAATAGTACCGTCCTGAACTGAGAAATTACAACCATAGATAATAAGTAATATTAATAATAGTAATAAAACCTTATTTATGTGACACATTTCATACAAAAAAGTGTACTGTATTGTATGTAACTGTTGGAAGAGTGAAGAAAGATCTAGTAGCGCCATTTATCAGATAAAATATATCATGAAATAGCCAAACTTGTACTGCAATATACTCTCTTTTTCAACAGAGGATCATTTCTGGAGACATATTTTGAAATACTAAATATTTAATGACATGTGGTGTAAAAGTCCCACTTCACCATGCAGGAATTTTCTGCCCCTCTCTGGACAATGAGAGAGGTGAAAGTTGGGAAAGTAGATAACAGAAAACAATCGGAGGAAATGAGGCTGGTCAGGAGTCAGGGGGTTGTGACACCCAAAAACAACATATTTCAGACTTGAGCAGATATTATGACAAGGCCAGAAAAAAAGTTGCTAATACCTCTTCACAACGCTGATGGAGCTGCTCCTGACCTCTGATTGGCTGATGGTCTCAATTAAACGCCCAGCTGCTCACCTGTGACCATTTTAACTGCATATAAATGTGTTTATTGGCTCAAACTCTATTACTATATTTTGCTTACTGTAATAACCAAGAGACTATATTGTTTTGATAATGAATGTTTTGTGTGTACTTTTCAAATTTGTCCTGATTAATATATGTATTGAACATTTTGGTTTTGTTTTCATTATAATGATGATACATGATATGATATTGTTCTTTACAGTGAATATTGGTCCCACTGCTGTACTAAAATCATTAAAAAGCATGACCTATTGTTTCTTACTGAGCATATGTGTTGATATATCCATCGATTAATCGAGAAAATAATTAGCAGGTTAATTAATAATGAAAACAATCTTTAGTGTCAGTAGTTTTAACTTCTTTTTATATTGACAGATGCAGGAGAGCTTCTCTCGGAGCAGCGTGTCCTGTCTGATGAACGCAAATATGCGCTTCGAGTACGAAGATTCAACAGCCGAGGACAAGAAGAGTGACCCCTGCTGGCAAGTCACGCAACAGCTCCACTACCACATTGAAAAGGTTTTTGTTTTTGTTTTTTTTTTAAATATAACTTCAATTTGTGTATATACTATTAGGCTTTTTTCACAGTAGACATTTTGACTTTGTCATAGTCGGAAAACCACAGGTGTAGTAAGCAATGACAATGAGTGTGACAGCGAGTCCGCATTCACAATACCAGGAACCTAAAACTGAAGCACCTAAATAGAATTCAGCCATCATTCATTTTATTATTTACACCTGTGACATATCAAAATATCTTCTGTGTGAAAAGGCCCTTTGCAAAAACAAAGCAGTCTGATATTTGTTCTGACCATATTTCAGAAACCACTGCCAATTTTCAAGTCATTTTTTTTTCCTACAGTGTTGCAATATTTTTAGAAAAATGTGCTCATTATATACTTATTATTTGTTTATACATTACATACATTTGTTCAGGAGCCACTGGGGAAAAATGATGCATCTCACCATTCCTCTCACCATCAACTCTAAATAAAACAGGCCCACACAAAGGGGAATAGTGCAGTTATGGGTCAACAGTGGACATATTTATAGTCCCAGAGTGAGGATGACATGATTCCCCAGTGACCTATTAATATTGTTAATTTAAGATTTAAGATTCTTATAATTCCCTAAAAGGCACAAAAACAGAAGTGGAGAAGACACATCCTCTCTTTTCCTTATCTCTGTTTCTCTCTCTCTCGGGTGTTTTTTCGTTCAGACGATGACAGACAGATTCCAGAAGGAGATATCCACTGCTATGAGAAGTAAGAACAAAGCCCGCATTGACTATCAATTACTACTAATGGGCATAAGTATGACTTTTTCCACTAAAAATGTCTTGCTTGTGTTTCTTATCCATCTTTCTGTGTTGCCACAGATAAGCTGACAGGAGTGCTGCCTATCCTAAACCCTGGGGTCCCAGGAGTCCCTCTTCCCAAAGTCGCAGCCCACGTGACCGGTGTCGTCTCCTCCACAGAGCCTCCAGTAGCAGAGGGTGAAGATATTTTAATGTAGTTTAGAAGTAAATGTGACCGCAGGACACACATGAAGTTGTTTTTGTAAGCATAATTGATAGCCGTAACATAAGAATTGTGATTCTCTTGACACCTCATCACAACACTCATATAAGTAAGCAGCCACCTTTCCAGGGCCAGAGGTGAGGAATGTGCTTCGAGGCGTCCCAGGCTGCTATTAGATTCAGAAATGTCTTCATACCTACCTTTCTGTTGGGACCTGCAGATATGCAGCTGCTCTTTATTCTTCTCACAACCTGGAGGGTCCCACAGTTTCTGCCTGTCAGTGTCTCAGTTATGCTTATTCAGCAAATAAGCAGAAAAATACATATAGACGTTTCAGGCGTATGGCAGTCCATATATAATACAGTTTTCATGCAATAAGATTATTTTAACAGAATTTTTATTTGACAGTAGACAGTACAGAGAAGCAGGGGAAAAGAGGGGAGAGAGGGGCACTGGAAGTGGAAGACATGACAGCTATATTGTATTCATAACAGACCATACAACAATCAGGACGCTCCTAGTCCTAGTTCTCATATATTTTACTTGAAAGTCTATTCTATCACCAAATTTAAAGAAAATACACATCTGTAACAGTGAGGAAAAGGCATCTCAGTTCATGAAGTATTCAAGTATCAAGCAGGAACGTTTGTTTTTACTATATAAACTTGCTCAATCATTTTATTTCATTAGTTTTTGATGTATTTTGCTATATAAAAGTTTCCAACCAGCCAATCGTTATTTGATTTTACTCTCCTTGAAGCTACTATGTGACTTTATTGCTCTAATAAGTTTTTTTTTGTGGAAAAGTTAGATTCAAATTTGTACAGTCTATTGTACGTTGATGAAGGGGCTGAACCATTTATCTGTGTGTTGGATCTGTGAGGAACAATGGGGTCACAGTGTCTTTTTTTATACTAACACTGGGGGCGCCAAAGTCAACAAAATTCTCACTCTACTCATACTGTAGTAGCTTTAAGGATTTTGTTGTCCACAAGGAACATATTTTTAAATATCATAAATCTGGAAGGTTGATAGTTTCTTTCCACACACACACACCACTCTGGGTGGCTGGATCTCATCTTCTGGTGCTTTTTAACATGTGGTTGTAGTAACTCAACTTAAAAAAAAACATGGTAGAAATTAAAAATAGAGATTTTTTCTCAGCACCAGCACATATTGGAGAGGAACTTGTTGGTCTGTGAGCACATCTGTAAGCATTATTTACAGACCGTACATTTCTTTAACATTTGTTTTTTATTTGACAAGCAGTGACAGTTTAAACACATCTCTAGTGATTTATATTACATCATGGTGAAAGGCCTCAACTCTTGTGTGTCTGTGCTTATACGAGTGTATACATATGTGCATATGTGCTGTTGCAGGCTCGCGGAGCAGCAGGGGCTACCTGGGGGAGCGCATCCGAGCGTGGGAAGGCCAGAGAGGTCTGTCCTTCTTAGAAAATATGGAGCTGAAGGGAGGAGAGCTGCTGGTTCCCAGAGCAGGCCTCTATTACATCTATGCACAGACTTACTTCAGACTCTCTTCCGTGGGAGAGACAGAGGTGGAGGCAAAGGGTGAGGCGGGGGACATGAAAGAGGAGGAAGGAGCGCAGCTTCTTCAGTATATCTACAAAAAGGTTAGTCTTTGTGCATCTTATTATAGGACAGTACCTGGAATTATAATGTGCTTGAGAGAGATTTCTTAGATTTTGTTTGTTTTAATTACAGTTATGAATGAGCAAGGACTGTTTTAAAACTGTGTTCAAGGACACTTTTGCATCCCAGAAAGGCTGCAACGATCCAAGAAGTGACCATGGTTTTATAGTCCTTTTCGCAATTCCACACATAGCTGTGTCCCAATTTAATACCACATACAAATAGTATATAGTATGTACTATATTAAGTTAATAGCAGTTCTGCAATATGTATACAAGAATTAAATGTACTTTCCAATTTAGTAGGAAAAGAAAAGTGGATACAAGATGTGTAATTTATTTGAATGTTTTGCAACTGTAAGCTCCTCCATTCAACTTGTGCATTGTATTGTGGTACAATAGTGTCCATCAACAGCACACTCAATAATCAAGCAGATTTAGTATGCAAACTGGCATTTTTAAGTATACTTAATTTTGTCACTTTTCCACTAAATTCTTAAAACCTGCTCAGAACTAGCATGTAGTATGGAATATAGCACAGAACATTGTTTGCATATTGTGACAGCTCAGCTCATTAATGCAAACAAACACTCAAATCTCAGAGCGTCCTTGAGTGCACCGATATTCAGAAATGAAGATATTCATTTCAGATATTATCAGAAAAATATAATCTTTATAACATAATGTTATATGCTAATACAACATTCACAGGGCCAGATTAATGCTTTAACTCTCATTGTGCATCGTGTACATCTTACTTAGTAATTAGTTTGTGGTAACTTTATTAAGCACAGATTTATATAGGAATATGCCCCATGTAAGGGCAATATGAACTTAAACAATGAAGGTCTTACAACTAGATTTTAACTAACTGCCACATAGAGAACTTCAGTCCCCCTGAGGGTCCTGAGGCCCCAGGGCAGGTGTAATCCAGGTTTTGGTAATGCATCATGCCGTGTAACCTTCTGTTCATACAAGTTTTGATCTTGTTGTTTTTGTGTTGTTGTCCACAGATGAGTTCCTATACAGTTCCCATCCTGCTGATGAAATCATCCCGGAGCGCCTGCTGGCCTCGGGGTCAGGAGCCCGGCCTCTTCTCTCTGCATCAGGCCGGTACCGCGTTTCTACAGCCTGCCGACCGCCTTTTCATCACCGTTAGCAATGCCAGCGCCATGGAGATGGACGGGAGAGCCAGCTACTTCGGGGCCTTCCTGGTGGGCTAAAGGGAGAGAAGCTCACATAGAGGTGTCCTAGACTGGGCTGATTTGAAAAAGACATCGACAGAGGTGGACCCGAATGTCAGGGGTTTGCTTGATAATATGTCTGAGGGTACGGGACAGCAGAAGAACGGACTGTGAGGAGTGCAAAGGAACTTCTTCAGGGCCATGAAGCTGCAGGGTTATGATCAAACTGAGCTGCAGTGGCAGACTCTCAATCACCCAAAATGGCAAGGAGGTAGAGCCATTTGGTGTGAATTTACTCCAGAAGTGACAAAATAATTGGTCATAGTTAAACCTGACCCAGGATATTAATTCTGTTTTTAAGGCTGGCAAACAGAATACAGAGTAAGACGGAGCAACCCCGGATTAAGTGGTGCTTTCAGAGCACAGCTGTTGTGCTCTCGTGTTTGAATGACTTCTATTGAGTTCCAGAGTTGTTTTGCCTGCAGGTCAAACAGTCAACAGTTGAGTTTGCAGGAAATGACAGTGGTGTTGGACACATGACACTTTTATGAAAAAAATATGTATAAAAAATGCCACGAGACAAGATTTAAGATGTTATTATGAATGAAGCGTCTTTTATGTTTACAGTACATGTGGTTTAATGTCTTGAATGTGTGGTGTGATACAGATCTTTGATGTCCTGTGGCCTTTAAGAGAGGCACTGATCTGGTATTAATGTGAGTTTTTAGTGTTTTCTGACACATTTACACTTCAGATATTTTCTGATACTTATGATGTCAAATTAGTTCACACAGGGGACATTTCTAACTGTTCCCAGGCCCCGTTTTGAACTAATTTCGGTTGGACTTCAGTGTGATGCACATTTATATAGTCACGTTTTTCAGGGCTTAACAATATTTGTACCTTAAGTTTCAAAAGTTTGCTCTTGTTGATCTGCAAACGCGCAAGTAGTAGTACTTCTCAGTAGCGTTTCTGGAGATTTCGATCATATTCCACGATCCTCCTCTGCAGTTGGAGCGTACCCAGTCGCCCTGTGGTGAAACTGTTTTTGTCAACTACTGTTTCCAAGGTCAAGAATAAACTTTCAAACTTCACTTTTGAGCCGATGCGGATGAAAAGTCACATATATTTCTCGGCCAACTCCCATCTGCTGAGGAAGATTGTGCGATATGATTGAAAACTCAAGAACAACTAAGTTGACCTTGTGGTGAGAAAGTTTTAATATTTGTACCATATTCTTAAGGAACATGTTGTCTGTAAATTACAACTACAAATCTCCATCTACTGCTTTGCTAAGTATGTTTGCACAGTTGTGGTAAAAATGCCAAATAAATTAAATGTGAAGATTTTAAAGCAAACTTGAGTCAGGTTCCCCCTCTACACAAAAAGACACAAAACTGAAAAAGTAAAAAACTATCATTTAATTCATGTTGTATTACATGTTTCCATATTATGGCAGTGAATGTTTCAGCAATAATAAGAGTCACTCCTCAAACAAGAGTTTTTACATAAAAAAAAACAATACCAAAAACTAATCAGGGTTCAAGTAATGCCCAAAAGAAATACATTTTTTGAAACACACGCAGGAAGATAGATCATATTGTAATCCACCTGCTACTTCCTGGCCTATGAGTGGAGAACCAAGGTGTTTGTTTGGTCAGCCTGAGTCCTCTCGCTCTCTCTTCTTCAGTCTCTTTTTTTGGTCACCATGACTGGACTGACAAACATGTTGTAGTTACAGCTGAGACAGTAAACACAAAACACAGACAATACACAGCCTCTTGAGTTATAGGAGGGCTTCAAGGTGCTTTAACCAAAACACAAATGTAAAAAAAAAAAAAAAAAAAAAAAAAACAACAAACAAAAAAAAAACAGACAGTGGTACCAAATCTGAAAACTTGGTATCAAAAATAGTCTCTGAGTTGGTCTCTAATCAGTCGGGACACTACAACTTGGGGAGGAGAAAAATGCACACTGACAACCTATGGCTTCAGTTTATCTAAACACACACACACATACAGTCATGTACAACCCCATAATCAAAACATAACGGTGTAATATTTTTGAAGACAAGTCAGTTATAGTCTATAAATGGCAATACTGTAAACAACTGCGTGTGTGCACGAGAGCTGGGAGGCTCCTTGTTGGTGCTCCTATTGCTATGGTAACCAAGAATGGTTTCAGTTGTAATTTGGCCAATCAATCAGACTAAGTGCTTACAACCCACCATCCGCCTGCCCACTGACATTACGACAAATCTCAGCGGGCGCATACACTCCCTCTCACTCACTCACAGACAGACAGAGACACACACACACACACACACACACACACACACACACACACTTACATTGAAACCGTGGATCCAGCCAAGTGCTTTGACATTATCTTGCTGCCTGTACAATGCCTGCATCAGTCAAGTTCATTAAGACAAATTCATTAACAGCCAACAGTACTTCGATTGAGCGAGTCGAGATAGAAAAAGGCATACAGTCTTGTGTGAGACACAACTTCTCCACAGATTAGTCACGAGATTCGTTCACAATTAAGGTGTGAGAACATACGGGGTTAAGGATTAGTAAGGGTCGTCCTGACACCGATTAAGCATTTCTAAAACATACATGGAGTAATACTCAAACATGGAAAATGCTGTAACAGGTGACTGCGATATGATGTTTTTGCTGTCGTTATGCACCAAATATAGTCCAGAAATCACACATACATACATACATACACACACATACACTTGAATCTATAATTGTGCGCACACACTACCAAACACAAAACCTGGTATGGGTTCCTATTGCCTCTTACAGTATGACTGTGGTCTATGAACAAAAAAGCACCTCTGAAATACAGAACAACCTTGGAACCGGGTATAGGTGTTTAACTACAGACAGGCAACAACACACACTGGCACACAGGCACAATACAGGAGGCTTTGGCACACCCATGCTAGTCTTACTACTCAGCATTTTCCAACACAGAAGAAGAGCAGATTATAGGACAGGACAGACCCATAGCTGCCTTTAGAATGCCTCCCCTGTGAGGGGAAAGGTACAGGTTTGTCTGACAGAAACAATGATCAGCCGTCACATTCAATCAGCACCGAGCTGTCTGTTTTTGTTTTTGTTTTGTTTTTTTGGAGTCCCAGCCTCTCATCCGATCAGCAGCTCCAGGCTGTCCTCGTAGTTGGGCTCTTGCGGAGGGCTGGGAGACAGGAAGGCCGTGGTTACAGGGGTTCCCGTTGCTGTGGCGACGTTGAGGAGGGTGTTCGCGCGGATGCTGGTGGTCGCCGGGTTGCGGAGCGCCGCGGCTGCCGTGATGCTGGTGAGGTTGATGCCGAGTGTGAGCCGCGTCTGCTCCAAGGCTTTCTCTGGCACGGCAAAGGCCTCTAGCTTCTTCTCACCGTTGGCCATGTAGGAGTTCTGGCAACCTCGGCAGATACAATCCAAGCATGCCTGAAAAAGATGACGCAGAACGGGTGAGGAACATAAGTCTATTTGCATCACAACAATGTCACATAAAACCTGTAAAATGATTTCTGATCTCACCACAAGTACCTTAATGTTCGTGAAGACGTTTGTTCTTAAAAATTTTGCCTTCAGTAAGGAATTCCATTTGAACTTGTAAATACAGTGACAGACAGTTTCTAGATACCGTGAATCAAAGGTGGGAGTTTTTTGTTTACGGATTCAGGTGGTCTGACACTGCCTCTTCCGAGATTTACTGATTCCATTGCTTGCCACAAGAAACTGGTACATGTTAAAACTAGAGCTGCAATGACTTGTTGATTAGTCGATGGACAGATAATAAATCACCAACTATTTTGATAATTGATTAATCGCTTTCAGTCATTTTTTTAAGAAAAAATGTCCAAATTCACTAATTCCAGCCTCTCAAATGTGAATATTTTCTGGGGTTATTTAGCCCTTTATAATAGTAAACTGAATATCTTTGGGTTGTGGACTGTTGGTTGGGGCAAAAGAAGACATTTGTCATCTTGGGCTTTGGGAAACGGTGATCGACATTTTTCACCATTTTTGGACATTTTATAGACCTAACGACTACTCGTTTAAATCGAGAAAATAATCCACAGATTCATTGACAATGAAAATCATAAGTTGCAGCCCAAATTAAAATAACCATGACAATGCAGAAATCCTAACAAAGACAATAACAATGTAACAATAATCTACAGCCAATCACATCACATGATGCCATTACACTTGAAGTGCTGATTAAACAAACTTTTGCTTTCTGTCATTATAATGTGAATATTTCACCTGTGCAACCACTGTGTCACATCTTAAGCCATTATCAGTACTTTTGTAAAGGGGAATCAATTCATCTAATAACACTTATTTTTCTGCAATTATGATTGTGGGGGGAAAAAAAAAGCTGAATCCAAAAATGTCATTCATGCAATGGTCATAGTCTCACCTTGCGGTTTGAGTAACAGGGACACCGTTGCCCCCTGCAGGTCAGCACTGAGGGATTCTGGGTGGCCCTGCCACACTTGCAGCCTTTCTTCTCCACTGGCTTCTTATATGGAGGCCTGACAGGTGCTGGAGGCACCAGACAGCCTGACATCAATCGCTGGTCTTTGCTCCGGTCCTTGTTCTTGGAGCCTCCACTGCTGCGGGCCTTCGCATGGGGCTTCTTAGGGCCCGGATCGACGTGCTTCCTCGCACCTTTACTGTGGTTTGGTGCAGGGCGACTGGGCTTGGGAGGTGCTCCATTGGGAAGGGATGAGTATGTGTGTGCTGGTACAGTTAAGGAGGGTGTGGGCGGTTGAGTGTGCAGTGTATGAGAGGGGTTTGGAGTGTGTACATGAGAGGAGGAGCCCTGCAGGATGGAGGCGATAGGAAGAGGTTTCACCTTTTCCCTGTCACTCTCTGAACGAGATCGCTTGCGGTTAAGGCGGACTGGTGGGGGCTTGGAGCTTGGAGGAGGATCGAATGAAGATGTGTGTATGTGAGCACCAAGGCTTGCCACTGTGTTAGTCCTGTCTGTTTGAATCTGTGTGTAGTTGTGAGCTGCGTCCAGCTGTATGTACATTTGAGCGTGTGCTCTGTCTGTGGCTATGTGTGTGTGAGTGTGCGTCCTTTCTGGGTGTGTATGAGGGGAATCTCTACCGGGCTGAAGGGGATCCAAAGTCTGTAATACCTCCTCCACACTAAGGAGCAACACCTCCCCCTCCTCCAGCTCCCTGCTGCTAGATTCCCCATCCCTGAGTGAGCACACAGTGCCTGGAGTTGGGGCTAAAGGTCCAGTGGACAGACTCAGCTCCAGACCACCACAACCAGTATCGGATACAGAGAGGCCTGCCTGTGGCTGCTCCTCTACCAGCTCACATACTTCCAGCTCTGGAGAAGATGGATCCAGGTCCTCCAGTACATCTCCATTGCATTCCTGCGGTCCATTGGAACAGGGAGGATCAGAGGAGGAGCTCTGGGGTACAGCTGAGAGCTCTGCAGGAACAGGTGGCGCCTCTGTGGGGGTCAGGGACTCTGGGTCAGAGGGATTCACATCTTCCTGTGCTAGGCTTGGGTCCTCTGTCTCTGTCTCCTCTTCATGTGACATAAGCACCTCCTCTAGCAAGGCCATAACCTCTGGAGACCCTCCTGCATGGCTGCTGATTGACTTCAGCAAAGGCGAATGAGTGACATATAGGCAGAGCTTCCTGTAGCACTGCACCAGCAAGGAGAGCTGTTTGTTCTCCTGGAAGCAGGAATAGTCCTTACATCTGCGGCACGATGTCCTTATCTGCATCTTCTGGCCTTTACAGCCCAAGCAGACATAATGCTGACACTCTGGATGTGTAGGGGAAATGGGATTCTGGAGCAGTTTACCTGAGACAAAAACAAGAGGCAGCTGTTAATCCACTTTGTACTTGTGCACAGCAACTAAAGCACAATCAACTGGCAGGACTCATTAACATCTTCCAGCTTGTGCCCAGCTGTAATTACTATTAACGCTGCAACTAACAATCATTTTCATTATGGATTAATCTGCGGATTATTTTCTTGATTAACTGTAAACAATTAAAAACTGCCAATCACAATTTCCCAGAGCTCAAGGTCTTGTTTTGCTCAACCAATAGTCCAACAAAGATGTTCAGTTTACGATGATATAAAGCAGAGAAAAGCAGCAAATCCCCCTATTGAAGAACTGAGTGACAGAGGTTTTTGCTTGAATTTCAATTAATCGATTATAAAAACAGTTGCCAAATAATTATCTGTCAAATAACTAATATAGCATAGACGGGAAATCAATACATTTTTTATCAATATCACAATTTATGACAATGATATCATCTGAGATTTTAATTGATGCTCAATTGAACAATACCTCAAATCTTGGCATTTTCCATACTTTCTCTATTTTATTGAAATAAACCAAAGAATACTCCAACCGGCTGAACCATCATGTTCACATCACTGATTTTTCCTGCTTACATCACCCAATCCACAGTTCTGGTTAATTACTGCATGAGAGCACAGACAACCACACCAAAAACACAACTGCATAATAGGCAGAGATCAGAAATATCGTGATATATCATCCTGTCACTGGTGCCAAGCTCTAGATGCAAGCTGTGCCAGTGTTGATATTCCACTGGCTAAGCTGAGTGAGTAAATAAACCATGAATAGGAAACACATGGCTCTGCAGCAGGCACAACAACAGAGGAGTCATCTGTCTTGACAAGAGGACAGATGACTGGGGCTCAGCCTCGGTTGCTAAGGAGACCACGGTGGTGAGCACGACAAACCGTGTCAATTGCTGCGAGCACACGCACGCCCACGGACACTTCAGTCAATATGAATAGTAAGGTTATGAAACACTCAGTAAAGTTAAACCGACTGGCGGTTCGGAAACCTATGATGGTCTTGCAATGAAGTGACACAAAACAACATGACAATGATAGATATGTGTTATAAAGGTATACGAATGTTTTCATGATGCTTACCACAGACGAGGCATGCGAGAGACTGTCGAAAGAAGGGTAGTAGTGTGTACATATCTGCGAAGGTGTGAGGCTGCCGCGGGTCACACTGCAGTACAGCCCGGCTGGCGGACACGTACAAGGTGGTTGCATTAACTGGGTTCATAGCGGTGTACTCCGCAGCCTCAGGGAAGCACGGCCCGGGGGAAAAAAAAATCCAGACTCCCGCTGCGACGGAGCTACAGCTAGCCAAGTCTCAGGGTGGATGGAGGAAATATAAACTGTCCCGGTGGAACAACAATCAGTCACCCGAGTGTGTCAGTGCAGACATATGAATTAATAATAGACACAATAATAGACAACGACCATAGTGAAGCGGTTATCTCTAAACGCGCACAACGCTAGCTCGACAGGTGGCTAGCTAAAGTTAGCATCAGCGGTTTGTAGTCGTTACTGTTCAACGAGATCTTTCGGGTCACGATTAAAGTTTCTTTTAATACGGACCACTTAGAGCATTGTTTATAATCACCCACATTATCTCTAACGCTGCCCAACAGCTAACAGTGCAGTCAAATGATCAAACGATCCATAATCAAAAGGTTAGCATTATGTAGCTAGCGTTAGCTCACGACATCAGCCAAACGCTTTACACGAGAGATGGTCGGTGTTGGCCATAGGACCCATTCAGTATCCAACACCGTCTCCTCGTCGATGCCGAAGTGAGTGATGAACTGCTAGTAATATCACAAATCTGTTTAGTTAGCAATTAGCTAACAGATCCCAGGCGCGCACTTGATGTAAACAAAGCTAACCAGCTAGCATTAGCATAGCTAGCCAAATTAGCTATCGAAAATTCAACCGTAACCTCCTTATACCCCACGCGAAGGAGGGAAATGCAAACTGTAAATTGAAATCCTGCGATTGTGATACGCTTTACTGTAATACTTGGCGAGCGGCGACCGAAACATAGCTAACTAGCCGTTTTACAAATGCATCAATCATTCGATTTTCCACTTTTCCTCGCATCAACCCCTCTCGACCAGGCATTATAATCACGCGAGACTTCCCCTAGTTACCCTGGTTACCGTAGTGTACGAAAGGTTCACATTCAAATTCGTTCACGGCGCCTTCATTGTGTCTTCAGATGCATACTTAAGTAAAGGTACTAATACAACTATGTAAAAAATATTCCATTATAAGTAAAAGTCCTCCATAAAAAATCCTACTTTAGGATAAATACATAAGTATTAGCAGCAAAATGTAATTAAAATACTAAAGTAAAAGTAATGGTTCCGTCTGATATATTATTATATATGACATCATTATATATTAATACTTAGGCATCAGTGTATAAGCAGCATGTTACTGTTGTAGCTGCTGGAGGTGGAGCTACTTTGAACTATTTTATATACAGTTAGCTAGCGTCAGGATCTCCTCTAAAGGGTCACCAGATAAAGCTGAGGGGTCGTGAGATGATTAATGGCAGAGGAAAGAAGAAAAAACAAAGTTCTGATACACAAATCTGTTCTTGGTTTTAGGAGTTTTTCTCTGATCTTTGATTTTTGGTGAAAGGGTGGATTATTTGAATATTCATTGAAATGAAACCATGTGGGAAGTTTAGAGGGAAAAATCACTATTTAGTGGAGCTGTTAACAACTCAAAGACATCTGAAATGTGAGCCTGACTACACGCTGCTTTTTGTAAGACATCAAAGCCAAAAAGGTTGGAAACCACTGGTTTAATCTTTAACAATGTGTTGTATTTTAAAAGCTTGTTATATTATCTATTGTGTCAAATCTTCATCTGAAGAGTAACTAAAGCTGTCAAATAAATATAGTGGAATAGAAAGTACATTTTTTCCCTCTGAAATGTAGTGGAGTGGAAGTATAAGGTAGCATAAGATCTAAATACTCATGTAAAGTACAAGTACCTCAAAATTGTACTTAAGTACACTACTTGAGTAAGTGTATTTTCCAACACTGCCTCATTCACTTTCTTTGTGTTTAGTGTCATAATAACAACTAGTAGCCTAATCAAATATTGCAAATTAAAAACGCAATTGGAAAAGTGTCAAGCTTGGATAAAAGAATAAAAAATGGAATCGAAGAGACATATAGTCAATTGTGGTGCAGCTTTCATTACAATTTGCATTTATACACAAATCCTGCAAAGGATATTAAGCACTGAATCTTACTTTGGACAAAACTTTCCCTAATGCCTGACACTTGCAGGATATTGCATATCTGTTTACATATATTTCTACATTTAACGTCCTCTACTGTGTGTAAAGTCAGTGGTTGGGAGTGCAATAAGTATTTATTCTAAAACAAAACTGAATTGGCCAAATGTGTTAAGTGATCCAAAATATGCTTAGGGTGCATATTTTAGGGTGGCTTGTGATAGTGGTTTTTGCACCTGTTGAGTTACAAATGTGATGACTTCACACTCTGAATAAAACTGCAATTAGACTTTAATACTCATGATTCCTTTGACTTGAGATTGTTGAATTGCTTGACATGACACCCTCTGCAAGGCCAAAATGACAAAAGAAAATTGGCACCAGTAACACATACTCAGAGGCCAGTGTTCAAAGCAAAAGTCAAAGTATAAGATCAGTAGCACATGTTTTGATGAATGGATAGGGTCAGAAAACATGAGGCAATAGGATTACAGTTGGTTGGGAGATTGCATTAATACTCTCTGTATGAAAATATGACTTATTTAATGAAAATAAATTCTATTACACCAGTGTTTACGTTTTATAATAGATAATCAGTTGAAAAAACATACAATAAGTGTGACAAAATAATCTCAACGTTTCTGAACAAAAAAGCAAGTGGATGGACCTTGAGTTAGAATAAGAGGTCAATAATATACTTTTGCCCTCATATAAAGTTTATAGGACTGCAAACTCTAAGTTTCGCAAAAGACTCAAAGACATTGCGACTTGCAAAACAACAACCTTCCTCCTCTGAATCTCTTTGTGTTCTCCAACACAGTATGAATGCAGCCTCTGTTGTTAAATTATATTTTGCTTTTTTTTTTAACTGTGAAACTCAGTATCTAAGTGGGTTCTGTGAACTCCAGGGGTCCTGAGGAAGTTGTTCCCCAGAAAAAAAATTCCTGCATTCCATTATTTCACTGGCCTGCAGTTTATACAGAGTTTAACTCATAATTAAGTAAACAACTCTTATACTGGGTTCTATGGACAGTATTACTCCAATTAAACAGGACCTGTTGCCTAAAAGTAAATGAATACTTGGCATGAAAATACAGAATTTGATATACATGCTCGGGACCTAGTATATTGTGGATTATGCCCTGGGTAACGCCTGTCAGGCAGCCTTTATCAGCAGGCGTCCAACTAGATCGACCAATCATATTTTTGTATTTTGGTGTATGCTTTTCAGGGAAATGGCCCTGGATTGAGATAAGAACTGTCAATCAGTAATAAAAACCCTAAACTGAGGGGAAAATCTACCTGATAGGCCAAACTCAGGGCCAGAAGTCTCATAGCAACATGACATTCAGATTAAAGCACGATGAACTACAAGAAAACTTGACCCCTGGTAGACCACGCCCATCCCCCCTTGTCTGCGAATTCCTTGATTCTGATTGGCTATGAGAGATCGCCCCCCATTCGCTATTGGCTCAAATCTCTGCCTTTCATTCCCCGCCCGCCGCTGTCATCCGAGCACTCTCACAGCCATGATGGCGGCCTTCGGTGTGGCCCGTAGCAGCTACGGACTCGTAAACGGGTTGAGGGTATCTTTCAGGAGTTTGGCGCAAGTGAAACATGGCGCCATCATGCCGCAGACGAACCTCCGACGAGACTGCCGTTGGTACTCGGTCAGCCACCTGTCCGTTAAGGAGAGGATAGAGCAGAAACGGAAGGCGGCGCTAGTCGGGGGAGGTCAGACGAGAATTGATGCACAACATAAAAGGGTAAAGTCAGCAAACATTGACTTTCTTTCATTTTAAGTCAACATGCATTTACCTGAGCCTGTGTGCACCTTTTCAGTCTTATCTGCTTCAATTTAAACTGGCACCTGGAGTGGTTGAGGGGTGAAATGCCTGGCTCAAGGGTTCCAAGTCGCAGCGCTTAAAGTTCTCAGGCACCATGTCTGATTTCAGACATAGAGCAGTTATAAATTCATGTAATACTTAATTCCACACATGGTGCACATTTCCTCCTGTACAACTTTGCAGGCTCACATATCTTTTCTTGCTTTAATCCCTGAAGTCAATGGTTGTAGCCGGAGGGGAGAGTGTTTATACCTACACATGCACCAGAGCCGAGATACTTTCAGCAATATCCTATCTTGATAAACTCTCATCTTGTTGACTCCCAGTGCCCTTGAGCAAAGCAATAACGCTCTACCAACTTCAGGTAGAAGTTGCACTTTGAGTTTAAACAACAAAGTATTCCCCAATTTGTTTATGAAATACATGTGAGTGCCATTTAAAAATGACAATTCCGGTGTCTAATGTGACAAACATTCAACCCACTTGACACGTGATTTACCTACTGAGATACTGATATATTTACAGTACTGTGCAAAAAGTTTTAGGCACTAAAAGTAAAGTGAGGATACTTTCAAAAATAATGCCATGAATAGTTTTTTATTTATCAAGTAACTTCATACAAAGTGCAGTAAACAGAGGAAACCTAAAATAAATCAGTATTTTCTGGTTGCATGCTTTGCTTTTAAAACAGCAGCAGTTCTTCTCGGTGCACCGGCATACAGTTTTTCAAGGTACTTGGCAGGTCGGTTGTTCCAAGCATGTTGGAGAGTCTGCCACAGTTCGGCTGTCTCAGTCGCTTCTTTCTCTTCATACAATCCCAGACTGACTCCACGATGTTAAAATCAGGGCTCTCCCTCATGATATTGCATGATGGATAAGAATCCAAATACCCAAAGTTTCTAAAACTTTTGCACAGTACTGTAGATATTATGTAATATATGTAGATATCCTCAGAAAGTCCTCTGGTTATCGTCATATTTTTCCTATAATACCTTATCTGTCATAAGTGGCATGAGTAGAGCAATAAATCAGTCAGACCAATATATGGGCCAATGTTGTGTTTTTGCAGATATATCTGAATGAATATATGTTTAACAAGACATTTCTATACAGAAATACCAAAGATATGTTTGGGGTCATGTAAAGACAGTGTCACCCTTGTGTAGTTTATCCACCGGAGAGCACTGACAAGTTTGTTAACTGTAAAAAGTCTCACTGGGTTGATTCATATCATGGTCACAATCCTTAAAAATACCCCAAAAATCCTCATCATAAATGTTGATATTTTGTAAATGGCTACAGGGATAAATTAGTGTAAATAATGATTGGATGTTGCTCTGATTTGCTCAGATGTATCTCAGCATACAGTCAGTTTACCTGCATACTACCAGATCAAGTAGTACAGTATTCTTTAAGGTAACTGTGTAGTAACTTGGTGTTATGTGTTGCAGGGTAAGCTGACAGCCAGGGAGCGAGTGGAGCTTCTGCTGGACCCTGAGTCCTTCGTGGAGACGGACATGTTCGTGGAGCATCGCTGCTCTGACTTCGGCATGGAGCAGGACAGAAACAAGGTAATCGGTCACAGGAGCGTCATGCTTCTCTCCCTCCTCTTGGGTTTTCTTGTCCTCATATCTTTTTCTCTCTCTGTCTTAGTTCCCGGGTGACAGCGTCGTGACAGGCCGGGGCAGGATCAATGGCCGTCTGGTTTATGTGTTCAGTCAGGTACATTGTGTATTTATATTGTAGCGATCCCTGTATTCTGGTAATACACCGCAGTTGTCTAACTTTAACTCCGCTGTTTCTCTCAGGACTTCACAGTGTTTGGTGGCAGTCTGTCTGGAGCTCATGCACAGAAGATCTGTAAGGTAAATAATACTGTGAGACTGAGGTGCACATGTACTGTATGTGTCTATGAACTATGCACTTTAGTGGGACAATGTACAAAAAAATGCCTCAACAGCGGCATTAAATCATCAGTAAATGCTCCCTGTCAATTATGAGAATATTAATTAGAATGTCTGCCTGTGTATTTGTATTTTGTCAATGATTCCTCCTGTTTCAAACACAATTATGAGTATATAACCCTTAAATGTTTCTGTGCTCAGATCATGGACCAGGCCATGACGGTTGGAGCCCCAGTCATCGGGTTGAACGACTCAGGAGGAGCTCGAATCCAGGAAGGAGTGGAGTCTCTGGCTGGATATGCAGATATATTCCTGGTATGTTTTGTAAATAGTTAAAGCACATGACTGCTCACTAACTGACATCATAAATCCCCAAATCATATGTTGTTGCAGTTAGTTGTAGCATTACTTTCTGACTGAGTGCACCAAAGACTGCTTACATTTTGGTGGTTTGACATCTCCAGAGTAAACCTTTTGAAATGCACACTGTTGCACATATCACAATGTGTTTTTACTGTCACACTACTATAGTTTTTGCGACCCTTGTAAAAAAAATAAAACGTTCCCCCTTTTCCAGAGGAATGTGCTGGCTTCAGGAGTCGTCCCTCAGATCTCTCTCATCATGGGTCCCTGTGCAGGAGGAGCCGTCTACTCTCCCGCCCTGACAGATTTTACCTTCATGGTTAAGGTATGGAACTGCACAAAGGCAATAAAAATACAAATCTACACTCTGATTATAATTAGCATTAGAGAATGAGTCACGAATAAATACAATATAAAATCTTCTTTTCATCTAATACTAAATTAAATTGGTTTTCAGCTGCAGCAAACATCCAAAATTAACATTATTCTTTGCCAGGCAGCCCTGTTTCAAAGATTATTTACTTATTCACAATACTCTGACAAGTTTGTGCATATATGTGTGTGTGTGTGTGTGTGTGTGTGTAGGATACATCATACCTGTTCATCACAGGACCTGATGTTGTGAAGTCTGTCACCAACGAAGATGTGACTCAAGAGGAGCTGGGCGGAGCCAAGACACACACCACTGTGTCTGGTTAGTTTATGTCACTCACTTTGCACAGGAACATGACCTTTATTAAACATTTTTGCTTAGCGAGTTGACTTTCATCTTTTCTTCAGAAATCAGTCTCATTGTGCTGTTATATAGATGTTCACTGGCTTTTTTTTTTTTAATTTGTTTTTTAAAATCAGAATCTTGTCCTTTGCTCTCTCTCACGATTACGTCCCTGTGGTTATATTTATAAAACATTGGAGTCTATCAACACTGATGCAGGATTACTGGTCAAATTGATATGTCAACTTTGAAGTAACTCACCATAAAACACCATCTTCAGTGTCTAAAGACTATTTATCTCATGTCTTCTTCTCAGGTGTGGCTCACCGTGCGTTTGAGAATGACGTCGAAGCCCTGCTCAACCTGCGAGAGTTCTTCAACTTCCTTCCGCTCAGCAATCAGGACCAGCCCCCCATCAGGGAGTGCCACGACCCCAGGTAATCAACCACATTACCCTTCACTTTTCACATCTCTTTTTATTTCCACTCATGTCTGATAAGTTGTCCCTTTTTTTTTTTTTAGTGACCGTCCTGTACTTTCATTGGACACCATTGTCCCGTTCGAGTCAACTAAAGCCTATGACATGTTAGACATCATTCATGCAGTATGTCACACACACACTCACACATTCATAACTGCAGCCACATTTCTTTTAATTTCTGCCACTTGTAAATGTTTCCTCTCTTCATGCATCTGTCCAGATTGTGGATGAAAGGGACTTTTTTGAGATCATGCCAAACTACGCCAAAAACATTGTGGTGGGATTTGCCCGCATGAATGGACGCACTGTTGGCATCGTGGGTAACCAGCCCAAAGTGGCTTCTGGTGAGTAAAGGAATTTAGTTTTCATCTTTTTTTTCTGTCTTTTTATTTTAACAAACCAGAGCATGACAGGAGAAAATTAGTGTGGAACAACAGTTGTTTACTGATTTAATAATCTTTGGTGTTTATTCCATCATCTCTCTGCCTCGATCTTCAGGTTGTTTGGACATAAACTCCTCTGTGAAGGGAGCCCGATTTGTACGCTTCTGTGATGCTTTCAACATTCCCATCATCACCTTTGTGGATGTGCCAGGCTTCCTGCCAGGTATTCCTAAAAAAAAATCTCAGGGCATATACACTGGCTACACCAAACTCCAGTTAAAACAGCAGAATGTTTTTGTGTACCTGTGGTGTGTTGTCTACAGGTGGAACAGTCCACCAGCAATAAAGTAGGAAAAAGTTTACTTGCTGGTTCAGAGAAACAAAATGAGAAGTTCATTAGTAACAGTAAATGTGATTTGCCTTTTTCTGTGAACATCAGGATTTATGGAAGAGTTAGCAAAGGTGGCAAAAAGCTAATGGAACAAGATGTTTATATTCTGTCAGTAACCAGTTTCATTATGAGGGTAAGCCAGACTGCTTAACTGGGATACTCATAAATATTGGATAAACTGGGTATATTATGACCAAGACACACTTGAGCCCAAAAAATGGGGTAATTGACACACTGACTAAAATCCTCTTTGCATGAAAACTTGACTTCTGTGCTCATTCAAACTAATTGTAATTGCTGTGGTGGCTCTTAACAGGTACCGCTCAGGAGTACGGAGGCATCATCAGACACGGAGCCAAACTGCTGTATGCCTTTGCAGAGGCCACTGTCCCAAAAATAACCATCATCACCAGAAAGGTGTGTATGAACAAAACAAGGAGAGACTAGAGATTAAGAAAATCCTATAAAGTGAAAAGATTGTAGGATTCAGGTTAGAGTTGGAATGAGGTTTAGGTTGGGGTTAAAAATGGAGATAGAATTTTTCCTGGTTCAGCATCAGGCTCAGGTGGTATGAAAGTGTGGTTTGTCCAAACTACCAATAACCTCCAGTAGCTCTTCACTTGAAGAGAGCAGATGGAAAACTGATGTGCCAACCAAAACATAACTAAATTTTTGATCAGTAGCTGCTACACTTACTTAAAACCTGATGTTAGAAGCTAAACAAGCTAAGTGACCTTCTGCAGCTGCTTTACCAATACAAAACTATTGGGAGACATCTACCGTGAAGTGTTTACTTGGGTTTAGGAAATAATGTCAAGTAATAAATATAAAAAGTATGGATTTTAGGTCAGGAAAAGAGTGAGTATTGTAATACATAGTAATTTTGTATCTGTGTGTCCCAGGCTTATGGAGGAGCCTATGACGTGATGAGCTCCAAACACCTGAGAGGAGATGTGAACTATGCCTGGCCCACGGCTGAGGTTGCTGTTATGGGTGCCAAGGTACAAACACCCTCATTCTTTCTGTTTCTGTCTCTCTCTCTATCCTTCTCTTTGAGTTGACAGGGTGTATGAACTGTTTCTTTCCCTCTCAGGGTGCTGTTCAGATCATCTTCAGAGGGAAGGAGAACCAGGCGGAGGCAGAAGCTGAATACGTGGACAAGTTTGCCAACCCGTTCCCAGCTGCTGTCAGAGGTAAATGAGTTAAAACTGTCTCCTAAATTCTCGTCTTTGTGCGTAAATACATTGAATACATCTCTCTCTGACCGACACTACGTCTGTTTAAGGTTTTGTGGACGACATCATCGAGCCGTCAACCACCCGCCAGAAGATTTGCAACGATCTGGAGGTGTTGGCCAGCAAGAAGCAAGTCAACCCCTGGAAGAAACACGCCAACATTCCTCTGTGAAACACACATCCCCGGTTTCAGCAATAACACTATCTAAAGGCACTCGCTGTGGGATTTTCCTTATACTGACTCTACATTCAAATGATCTGCAGTGGTACCCCCTTTTATGATGACTTTGGCAGCAGTTTGTTGTTGGTTTAAAACTGTCATTTACCACTCCACTGAAAGCAGCACATAAAGATAAGTTGTTGATTTTGTTAGCACCCAATAGCAGCTGCAAATCTGTTAATTTCCACCCAGCTTACTGCTGATGTTCTAAACTGTCAGCTGTGCTAAAGCATCCCAAGCTGTGAAGAAATCTGGGAGAAATAATGTTGCCCTGTAAACAAAATCTGGAGGTCTGTCTTTACACTGATATGCAAGATGTTATTGGGAAAATCCTGACACATTGTACCTGGATGGAATAATACATTAATAATACACATTTCAAGATGATTGTCACATCAGTAGTGGCCATATTGGTCATTATTACTGCAGTCCTACAAGGTACAAGTACAAGGTGGTATCTGAATGGACAGATCATGTATCGCCGGGAAAAAAAACACAAGTGGCTGTCAACAGGATAGTTTTAGCGGAAAATGCAAACTTACTGTAGTTTGTTTTGTTTCCAAAGTGGTTTATGTACTGTATTTAGTTTTTGAGGTGTCGTGTGCGTGTACAGTAGTTTGCGCTTTCTGACGCACTCGTGTTTAACATCCTCCGTTAAGGTCAAGAAAATTTCTCACAACCTGGAACTGTGCCTTTTCTCTCCAGCAGGCTCATCTGCTGTTTGTAAAATAAATCATGGACTCAATACCATGTGTGTTTTATTTATCAATGCATCAATATCCATCAGAGGCTAATTTACAGTGTTTATTGATTTTACAAATATTATTGATGTAACCCCCTAAAGAATTGGTTTCGAGAATAGTGCTTTATCCGGTGTTTGTTTGTGTGTGTGTGTCTGTAGACCAACTTTAAAAAGAGTTGAAATATTCTAATATAATTATTATAAATGAAAAATATTGCTAAAGTCAATTTGATAATACTTGTAGTTGTAAAAGTTAATCAGGTGTCTGCATGTGTAATAAAATTTTATTTGCTTCAATTCCTTCATATCAAAACAGAAACAACAGGGTACAGATTAGAACCAGTGTACACAGATTCAGGAGGCAAAACAATCACAAACTCAACATCCACATACTCGCTTGTTTCTGGGCTTTCAAACACATCGCATGATTGAATTTGCAGATTGAGCTTGATCACTTCAAGGAAACATGGATGGGAGGTCTGGAGGTGTTGTTCAAGAATAACGTAAAGCCGAAAACATCTACATTTCCACGGCGACTGTCATTCATTTGAAAGCTCCAGAACAAGCGAGTTAAGTGGGCCTTGAGTTGAGATTGTTTTGTCAACTTCTGTTTCCAAGGTCAAAAATGAACGGTCAAGCTTTACACAGTTAAAGTCTACTATGAAAACAGTACAAAAGTTGGAAAAAAAACAAAGGCACACACAAACATCGGTCCATAAATTGATTACAGATTTTATTTTATTAAAAAGAATTTAGGTTCACAGAAAAAAAAACAGGCTTTTAGAGCATTTTAGGGCAACTGATGTCTACTGCACTGCAGAAAAGATCCAATTGTCTCTGATATTTACACGAGGACTGCCGAGCCAGCCAATGGGAGAAGTTGTAAATGATTGATTAACCAACAGTGGGTGAATAAAAGATGTATGGCTGGACACATAACCACATTCAAACGAATCTGTCAGACATAAAGATCCATCACTGCACTGGATATGAAAGATGAGAACAACAAATCTTTTAACTTCTTGGATCAGTTAACACTGTTTGCGAGTGTAAAAACTTGATTTGAGCGGTAAAATGAACAAACCCAACAAAGAATCTGCTGAAATACTGAACCATGAAAACGATTACAATCAGACCATACAGCGCTTAAAAGCTTGTATCCCACAGCAACAATCTGAGCTTAGTAACCATTAGATATGAGATACAGGTTGGGTGGGGAGGGGAGGGAGGGGGCGGGGGGTCTGGAATATAAGTATGTAGGCCACAATTTGGCAACGAACAAGATACATATTCAAGAAAAACCTGTACAAACATCAGACAAAAACAAAAACACACTTGATTTAAAACTTTAGTACTAAAGCTACAGAATTCAAAATATGTTTATTGTCTTTTTTTAAAACTTTTTTTTTTACTTCAAAAAGCTGTTATTTGGGTGTGTGTGTGTGTGTGTGTGTGTGTGTGTGTGTGCAGAACTGGGATCTGAAAGGGGCGGGGCTTTTGTCCGAGGTCGGGGAGGGGTGCGGCTTCACCGTCAAATGACAACGCTCGCTTCGCTTTTGACAGCACACACACACACAAGACAGTTACATCCTCCAAAGTCGGCCTACAATTGTTGACCTCTTGTGTGCATGTGTGACTACTGCACCATCATCACCAAACACTTTACACACACACACACATCACACACCAGCAGCACCACCACATACAAGGACTCAGATGGCAAACAGAGAGAGGAGAGAGAGAGAGAGAGAGAGGGGGGAGGGGGGGTTGGTGGGTTGTAATAAGAGCAAAGATATAGAACATTTAGTGTTGAGATCCTCTCTATGTTGGATTTAACCAGACGGATCGAAGTGCGACACCAAAAGTAGGGTGTGGGGGGGTGGGGAGGGGGGGGCTGTACAGAGTGTTACGCTGCTCTGTGCTGCTGATAGGGAGCGGAACCAAACAACTGTACATCTGTGTAACAGGGAACCGTAAAAACTGCAGGAAACTCGTCGGCCGGGCTGCAGGATTACTTAGCCAGAGCGCCATCAGAGCTAAACCAACAGGCTGAGGAGGAGGAGGAGAAGGAGGAGGAGGAGGAGGAAGAAGAAGAGGAGGAGCAGGATGAAGCTCTTGAATAATCTGGACTAGACTCTGGATCCTCCGGCCCACCTGAAAGAACAGGAGCGGATCCTCACTCGACACTTCCGGCCGATGCGGGATCCGTCAGCGGATCCACTTGACAAACATCCTTCCATCATGTCTTATAGAAAGAGAAAAGTACTTCGACAATGTTTTTTTTCTTCTTCTTAAGAGTGTGATTGGCAGGTGATCTGGGTTAGACGGCCCAAAACCTCTCTTCTGTTTAACTCCTGATTTGGATCCTGATCTTAGGATCGTTTGCCTCTTCTCAGATCAGAACATGGGCATGCTGAATCCCTGGAACAGCGGAGAGAGGAAGTAATTGTTAATAAAATCTCACAAAAGTGACCTCAGCGGCTGCAGTGTCTTTTTTCATAAAACTACTAGAGGGCCCCGAAGTCAAGTTGTCCAAATTCTACTCATAGTGGCTTTAAACATTCATTAACATACTGTATATAATTTGATATTAATGATTTACATACAAGGCTGCAACTAATGTTTTAATACTAATTTTCAATATTATTTCCCTTGTTTATTTATATTTTAAACCTATAGCAAACTAAATAAATAGAAGAACAGACTGCAGATTATTTTCGCAATAAAACACTTCAACAAAATGTCAGAAAATAGTTCCCAGAGGTCAAGGTAGCGTCTTCATCTTTCTTGTTTTGTCCAACCAACGGTTCAAAACCTGAAGATATTCAAGATTGCTATCATAAAGGGCTAAAGAACAGCAAATATGACCATTTTAGAGGCTGGAAGCAGATACGTTTTGCTTAAAAATTACAATCTGTTAATCAGTTATCAAAAAAGTTGCCGATAATTTATCGTTTCAACTCTACTTCCATAAATCAACTAAATGACTCAAACGTTTTACTTACCGACTCGTCCTCAATCATCGCTGCAGAGTCAAAGAAGTCTGGTCTTAATTCTGCTCTTTCACGTCTGTTCCTTGATGGCGGCTAGTGTGGCAAAAACCCCAAAGTAAAGACATTTAATAAAGAAGAAGAAGAAACTCAGACAAAAGAAACGGGGTCTGGAATTTCACAACTAAAGTTCAACAAGAGAAAGTGATGTTACTGACCAGGTCGATCACCATAGTGTCTTCAAACTCCTCGTTCATGTCCTCCAGCTGGCCCCGCGATGACATCATCACGTCTTCGAAGATCGGCTCTGCGTCATCCTCCATCAGCCCGCGCCTGGAGGTGAAGACAGATTTCATGTAATAACTTCTAAAGACTGACATCAGGTGATTTGCCAGAATCGAAGCTCAAACACACACTTACACAGTCTGCCGGACGCCCTGATTGCTGCGTGACTTGATGTAGTTCAAGGCCGTCCGGTCCTTCCTGCTCACCTCGTCCATCTTCTGCTGGCCGAGCCATGACATCTGCATCTGAGGACTGAAGACAAACAGGGCGGTCAACACACTCCGCTTTTATATTAATTCTATGTTCTTCCCTTTACATAAAAGGCTGATGTCCTACAATCAGTTCAGTATGTAAACGTGTATGTAGAGTGCTGTACTGTATGTGCGTGCACTGACTTGTGTACGAAATCGTTCTCTGATCCGGGTTCTGAGTCGGGGTCTGGCAAGTGTTCAGCTGGTCTGTTCTCTCGGAGGACTGTTGAGGTGAGCTGAGGGGTCTGCAGCGCCCCCGGTGTCTGTAAGGTGTCATTCCGCATCAGCCATGAGCCCTCCACACTACTCTCCTCTGAAAATGAAGACACAAAGAAAGTTCACAATGTCATTTTTCCTGTAACAGAATTAGCGCAGCTAAGCAAACCCAGACAAAAATCTCAGTGCGTGCTCACCCTCGATGCGTTTCTTGTGTAGTGGCGGTCGTCCCTTCTTGCTGCGGACTGAGCCGGTCTTGCTACTGGAGCCCGATGTGACAGACATGTGGTCCTCGTCTCCTCCCGTCAGCAGGCTGTTTCTGTAGGAGATCAGCGGCAGCCACACGTCCTCTCGACGCTCCGACATCGACTCTGACATGAACTTCTCCAGGTACGAATGGCTGAGGAGACGTGCAGCATTTTAGGATTTAATTAGAATTCGTTTAGCGTGAAATTACAAGATAAAAGTTTGAGGTGACAGATTGAGTTTTGCAAAAGGAAAAAAAGATAGAAGGGAGTACTTACACTGTCTTTTTGTCTTGGCGGATTAGTTTGGAGGAGAATTCACTCAAGACCTCTAGGAAAGCCAGGTTGATCGGAGGAAACTCTGGACCTCGAGGATTCTGGTACTTAAATGCAAACTCTATTCCATCCCTGACAAGAGAGAGAGAGAGAGAGAGAGAGCAAGACAGAGAGAGAGCAAGACAGAGAGAGAGAGAGAGAGAGAGAGAGAGAGCAAGACAGAGAGAGAGAGAGAGAGTGAGGAAACATCAAAGACATAGTGAGAAAAAGGGGAATGAAAAAGAATGACAGAGTGAGTGACAAAGACATCAAAAGTGACATGAAAAGATTTTTTCTGACTTGCTAGCAGAACATTTTTTATACATTAAAGAAAAACTCCTGGTTTGGATGATTTTAAAAAAAGATGAGAGAAAAAGAAAGAGAGAGAGAGCTGAGACCAACAGCAAGCAAGAGAGAGAGAGAGCAACTGTGGTCAAGTGAGCTAGAGAGTGAATAAAGAGACGGAGTGGTGGTAGCGAGAAAGCCGGTGAATCAGATCAGTAAAATGTTATATATTGTTTCACAGCGGTTATGTTCTAGAGCACAAATAAACACGCCCACACCCCTCCGCACAACCCTGCGGCAGTGTGCCGCAACACCTGATTTAGTCTGGATACGGCCTTACTGAGCAGATTCACACATAGATATAGATCATCATGTTCATTTTAAAGGAACTCTTCAGTTTTAAAGATAGAACAGTAAAACGTTTATTTCCTATTTTAGTCTCGATCTTGAATAGCAATTAGTTTTTTTTTTGTGGTCAGACTTGGTGTTTATCTGCTCCTTTTGGTACCAGAGTACAAGATAAGATAACAAGTTAGCCAAATAATTTTAAGAAGTGTTAAAAGACATTATCCTCAACATGCATGACTCAGTCTAATTCCAAATCTTAAGTTTTGTTTTTCAATTTTAAGTAAGCATTACCAAGAAGTTACATATTTTTCACGTTTATCCTTTCTAATCCCACTTGAACTTAAACATCAGCTGTGGTTTTGTTGGTTTCCTCCCTGTCTGATTACATCTGTGAACCTGATCTAGTGTCCCCTTCAGGCTAGAGTGCTCATAATCGTACTTGTGCAGCGTGGCGACAGCCTCTCTGGTTTTGATCTGATCCAGGCCAAAGGTGAGGGCGAAGCGCCGGGCCAACTCCTTAATGCCGCTCACATGAGATGATGTTCGGTCCAGGTTGGGACCTTGATCCTGCAGCAGCTCGTTGAACAGCTGCAAGACAACACACACACACACACACACACACACACACACACACACACACACACACAAGCCCGTTGACAAAGAGTTTGTGGATGTGCACATAAAGAATTACTTTGTGTATGTATCTTGTATACAGTCTGTGTCACTGGCTCACCTGCTGCAGACTGAGGATGAGTGTCTTGGCGCAGAGAATCTTGTCCGTCTGTCTGGTTTTACTCAGAGTCTCTTTGATGATGTCGCCGTAATCATTATAGTACTGAAGAAAAAAACAAAACAGTCAGTTTGTTGAATTCCTGATGTTCGATCTCTGAAATTTTCAGCCGACAATTTCACACAAAACCTAAACAGATGTAAATAAACATTAAAAATCTCAACTTTGGTTGTCACTACTTTGTTTTTTAGAGCAAAATTGACTTTTTTCCTCTAAATCTCCTTGTTTATTTTGCCTGTATATCACTGTATTATAATCAGCGTGGCCTTATTAGTTCACTTTTATACCTTAACTCTAAACTGAATATTATTGCCAAGATAAGTCAGATTCACCCTGGAGAACACAGTCTCATTTTCACATTTATTTAGGAAATCAAAGATATTGTTAAGGATACTGAAACTGCTGCAAAACAAGATTGTGACTGTTGATTAACCCACTTAAAGTTATCTTGGGAGTTCTCTCTGTTTTTCATTTTGTCCATTTTAATGACTGTTCTTCCTCATGTTCTTGTTTTGAACCCATTACCTTCCTGACTGTGTTCCCCAGTATTTATGTCCTTTTCATATTGCCTTATTATTATTATTATATGTTGATCATATCAAGGTTTATGTCGAGTACAGATGAACAGCCACCTTCATGTAGTGTTTGAAGATGTCGGCAGCAGCGGGCATGTCTACGATGTCGTAGATGATGAGTTTGCAGAAAGCAGCGAGCAGGTTTCTCCTCTTGTGGAGAGCCTCGATCTTGTTGGCCTCGTCTTCCTCGTCTCCCTCTATGAGCAGACAGATAGAGAAATGGAAAAACAGAGGAAAATATTGAATGAAAAGGGGCACTTTTCATTTCTTCTTTTGTTAATTTTTATTAGAGTGCTCAGGGCTTGTAAAAAAAATATCTCTCTTACCCATGCTCTGGCTCTCATCGTCCTGGTCGATGAAGACGTGGTCCAGGACGAAGTTGAGCAGCTCGTTCTGCAGGGTGCTGTCCGGGTTGAAGACCAGCGGCTGGAGGCCCTCCCTGCCGCCGGAGACGAGCTGGTGACTGAAGATCATCAACAGGTCGCAGAGAAGCATGAACGCCTGAGGAAAGTAAACAAGTGAAGAGTTATGGTTTGATGGAAAATGTTACCAAAAAACATCCTTGTTTTGTTGAGGTAATGGGATGATTTTTTTTGTGGGGAAGGAAAAAAAAAAGGCCACCCATGATCATCAATAGTGTTTTGGATAATCTAAATAAACTGATCTAGATGAGGAAAAAAGGCTGCACTTTTAAAACCTCCTCTTAAAACATACTCGCATACACATTGCAACTTAGGTTTTGAAGATTCTTATATGAAACACAAGGTTCCCGCACAGTTAGTGTTTCAGAAATCCTCTAGTGCTTCCAGAAGTTGGCTTCTGTTACTGTAAATATTAAGGGTTCTTGATTGTGCCTGGGCCACACGAGCAGACCATAATCAGTCTTAGACTTTGAAGCTTATTCTTCTAAACAACAGAAATCACAACATGGAAAAATGACAGAAACCATTTTTCTTCCCGCATTTTTGGACAATAACAAAACTTTTCAAGTCCTGAAAATGTTTTTTTTCAATTCAATTTATTTTCTTCACTCTATATTTTCTATAATATATCAAACAAATACCTTCGATCGAGCCGTCATCAACATACAGTATCAGACATTGTGACGGTTATGACGATGTACACAATCAGCAGAAGACACTGTTTTTCTTACCTGCTCTTTGACTGGCGTGTTGACGTTGGACAGGCACTGCTGGCACACAGCCAGGAAAGACTTCACTACTCTCCTGAGAGCCACCAGGTCATCCTGTACATACAGACACACACACACACACACACACACACACACGCCATTAGCCATGTGTCACAAATAATGAGCACTTGAATAGAAATCGATATTAAATAGCAGTATCACTCAGGCTAAATGTCTTGCCCCGGATAATTGCACTAATGAAGTCATCAAACTTTAATGATTTTTATCTATCATCAACTAATGTAATTGAGGCAGAGGAATCAATATGTGTTGTGTTCCTGCAGGTCGAGTCTGTCAAAGGGCGCAGAGAGAGCACAGCGGGACATGGCAGACTGATCGACTAATGGTTACGTTTTGTTTATTTTTTTGATTCTTGATGCGCTGTCTGCCCAGGCCGCTGTAAACTACCAATTATGTAGCTTTAGTTTTTCTATTTTAGGGTGCGTTTTTAACATCTGGCCAGGCACAACAAATGAAAATGTTCGTTCTTTGCTAACTCAGGCTCATTTACAATCAATAAACATGGCTCCTATCGAATAAACAGATTGAAAAACAAAAAGATCCAGTACATAGTGTACATCCTGCAAAAGAAAGCAGCAGAGACTCACTCTTGTCTAGTTTAAATAAGGTCATGTATAACCATTAAGGTTAAAAGAGGTATCGATTGTATTCTAAACAAAATGTGGCTGCTTGTTTCAAATGTGTGACTATCACTCACTCTGTAGGACTATGAGTTAAACTTTAAAAGTCTGTGTTAACGGTGAAAAATAGAGTGACATATAATGGATGCTTGGGTCAGCCTCGGGGCCTGATGCCTGTGTGGTGTTTAAGTGTTAAATGAAGTAGATAGAGGGTAAGCCCTTGAATCGGGGATCAGCATCTTGTCCAGTAGTGAGATGGATTTTTACACTTAAGCCGCTCCACTCTGCAGAAATACAGATAAGCTCCTGTCCCTGTGGGCCGCAGAGGCTCAGACTTAACTCCGAGAACCCCTGACTGAGTATCAACATGGTTTCTGAGTGTGAGGTATTAAAGCTCTGTCGGTGGGGGGTGTGTCCTGCACCTTGCTGGGAGCCCCTTCTGTGATCTTAACCAGCTGCCAGAGGATGGAGTAGTGGGAGCACTGCAGGGCCTGGACGGCTATCTGCTCCGGCATGGAGCCCTGCTCGATGCCCGCCTTCAGCAGCCGGTAGCAGTTCCCGAACAAGTCCCACCGCGTCAAGTCGTGAGCGCTGAGGCAGGAGACGAGAGGAAAATAGACTTCACAGATGTGCTTTCATTCAAATTTACTGTAACTCATAAGCCGACTGGCGCTGCAGAGTTTGTTACTGTTTGATATATAATAGATGATATAATAAATGAAAGGTCAAAAGTAAAGAAAGTGTCTTACTTGTGGAAGGCTGTGAGTCTCTTGAGAGTAGATAAAACGTTGTAGATATCGTCATCATCAGCCTCCTCAGCCTGCAATACAACAAACACCTGTTAGTACATAAGGACTAGACTTGATATATTTTATTTCTCCTTACTCGAGCCCCCCCCCCTCCCAAAAAATACAAACTCAGAGCAGACATTTAAACCTTTGAAGCGTTTCCACTTCCACTGCAGCTGAACAGGAAAACCCTGTCCGTTGAGACTCAGAGAGGGAAGACTGTAACTGTGGAAAACATCCACTTTATTTGACTAGCTCAGACAGCTGCAGCCTCATATTATCATCAGATAAACTTTTTAAAAGTGTTTTGCTCAAAACGAGGACAGTGGATTTTGTCCCCCATTACTTACACTGTAAACGTGTTATGAAGGGATTTTCTAATGTCCAGTGTGAACAGGAGGAATGATCACAACAAGCAAAACCTGTTTCAATGCTCATTTGGACTCCTGACTATTGTTTTAAGACAGACTTGAAAAATAGTGAACCTATTCTTTAAGCTCAAAGGTGGGACAAAGTCCTACACAGTCATAGAGTCATAGAGTTCACACGATCAGTGACAGACGTGGTTGTGTGACGTTCAAACCTTGCCTACGTCTACTCGTCTGCACCCTTCCCCTGCAGCTCGAGGCTGAATTTCAAAGACAAGCCTCCCTCGAAAACACCACAGATCACAATTACACCCTTTTTCACCAATCCCTTCCAAACTTGCAACCGCCGCCTTATACGTCGTACCTCCTGCAGCAACTCTTCGACAGAGTGCGTGAAGCGGTCGCTCATCTCGTCGATGAGCTGCGAGCGAGCGATGTCCACGCGGTTCATGATGGTGTATTCTTCGGAGCAGAGGATGCTGTAGGTCTTACTGCAGGCCTCGAGCACGTCTATCTCGATGTGCTTCTCCACCACCAGCCGGATCTGCTTCAGCAAGGCGTCCAGGTGCTTCTCCATGCGCCCGGCGCTGTACACGTCCAGGTCGAAGAACTGGGGGATCTGGAGCAGGTTGGCTACCTTCTCTGAGTCTACCTGGTACTGTAGTAGCAAGAAGATGGAGAGACAGGAAATAGATAAAGAAGTCAGGAGATGTAGCGTCCAGAAAAAGGTCACAAGCTGAAAATAAAAGAACAGAGTGGGAAAACAACCTAACAAATCAGCTCATCAATCTGCACCTGACATTTGGCTTCTGCTCCTCAAATGGTCATTTACATTTTAAGTATTTAGCCAGCACACTTGTCCAGAGTGACACTCATTCAATAACACGTCTCAAGACTACATAAGTAACACCTCGATCGATCGTTTCGACAAACAGATCGATCACCCGGCCCATTTGTTAATCAGTGGCTCTCTGTCGCTGGCCCTGTGCGAGCTGCAGGCTACAGCTCGTCAAAGGTCTTACCTTGGACAACAACATGGGCAGAGCCATGATGAAGTGCTCTGTCAGTTTGTTCTTATCATCTATCTGCGTCTTCCTCTCCTTTGCTGTCAGCACCTGGACACACACACAGACACAAAACTTAGGGTCAAGTGAATTAGGGGTGTAAAAAATATGCAGGAAAGGTGTTAAAAATTAAACAAAATGGAAAGTTCTGTCCTCTCAACACGACCAGAAAGGGTTTAATGATGATATGATGTGTTATTCAGGTGTAGGAAAATTCTGCTTTTGCAATCTGTGTCCCCACTTTGCTTCTTGATCACACACAGATATGAGAAAACTTAAAAAAAAGCATGAAAAAGGAAACACGTTTTCAAATCTTGCTCAAGTCTTCTGTTTGCAGGTATTTTCACTTGGCATCTCATCTTACCCGTCTCACCTTCTACTAACCTCTTATGCAACTCAGACTGAACACTGAAAGAGCGGCCGAGGTGTATGTGACCTACCCGTTTGCCGGTGCCTCTGCCAACAGGTGGGTGTGCCTCTGCTGCCTGCCGGATGGTGCAAACCATCAACTCTATCAGCGCACTCTCCTGTCTGTCTGACAACACTGCAGACAGACAGACAGACAGATGAGGAGGAGC
The DNA here is from genome assembly GCF_963924715.1 of Thunnus thynnus. Taxonomy (NCBI): domain Eukaryota; kingdom Metazoa; phylum Chordata; class Actinopteri; order Scombriformes; family Scombridae; genus Thunnus; species Thunnus thynnus. Next base: position 10,698,474 of record NC_089532.1, read on the forward strand.
AAAGAAGACAGACACACAGAAGGGAGAGTCAGATTGTCAGTAAAGGTCAGGAAGAGATTGAAAGACTAAAAGAGACCAAGAGGGAGTTTCAAGGAATGAAATATCATTGCATCATCTCTTTTTCATTTCATAGACTTAAAGACAGAATGAGAACAGTGTGTGTGTGTCTTACACTCCTCTCCCTGTACAGGCTCCTCCAGCAGAAGTTCAGCCATACACTCCCAGTCTTTCAGCAGCTCCTGAGAACTTTCCCATAATGAGTCCACCAGATAGGCTGCATGCTCGTGGAGCTACACACACAAACACCACAGAACCAAACTTAGTACACGTGTGCAGGTTTTGGGGGAACTGTGTGAAAACTTGTGGCTAAAAATCACTTTTGCTGAATCAATATCCTCAAACTACAGCAAAGGTGTCTCATCTCATCGTGACATTTCACATCTAGGAGAGCGAAAGGTCACTAACCAATCGAGTAACTCAAATATTAGATATTATTAACTTTAATGTGCCAATATAACAGGATACTAATTCCTTTATTGGCACCAGGAGTGGGCGCCCTGATCATAAATCTCTCTCAGTAGCCACATAGAGAGTCCCTCCAATGATGTACAAGTGCCAATTTCAGGGTTTAACACACTCGATACACATACAAATAATGATATATTATTTAAAAACATCAAACAGTTCAACTTTAAATATTAAGTACCTTTACAATTTGTGTTGCTTGTGTGTAGTGTCAGTGATGATGTGTGTGAGTGTTACCTCGCTCTCCAGAAAGAAGAGCACCAGCATGCGGATGAGATTTCCGTTGGGACTGCTTCTCCCTCTGCGCTTAGCCAGCGCTTCTTCTGCCTGGGGGTCATGACGACTGAACAGTCTGACAGACAGAGAAGGAGAAATCAGGAGGGAAATCAGGGGAGCAAGTGAGAAGTGTACACACCATGATTAGATGGCAAATACGATACGACTGAAACATTATTTCAGGTCAAAATCATTTTAAGATCATTTAGAAAAGACCTCAGGATGGACTCACTTCCTGTGCAGGAATTCTCCAGCAGCAACAGCGACTGGCCGGTGGGCAGAGTAAACCAGGTGGTAAACGTTCTCACAGTCCTCGTTAGACAAAGCGTCTTCACTGCCCCTGCAGCAAACAGTCAGAACGGGTTACACTCAACACATAGATTTCAAAGTCGCCCTTATTGGCTCCACAGTAAAAATTAATAAGGAGTAAGAGGATCGAAACAACAGTGTAGCTTTAAGTTTAGCTTTAAACTGTGTGTAAACTGTGATTAAGGATGGAAACTGTTGCTTTTTAATGGTGACACCGAATCAAATGAAGTATGAGTTCATCTGAAAAACTTAAAGTGGTACTAAATGTATTAAGCATGAAAGGATTCCCCTGAAAGAGTGATCTGAGTGCTCAGTTTCACAAAGAACTACCTGTCCAGGATATTTGTGGGTCTTGTCACAATTTTGACAAATGTTTGTTTTTGATAACTTGACATTTCTGTGATAATGAACAGAATGAATATCAAAGAATATCAAAGCTACTCACTGCAGGATGAGCGTGACCAGTCTGATGGCCTCCACAGCCACATCGTACTCCTTATCCAGTGTCATTGATACAATACGATCCTGTCAAAACAGATAAGATTAGTACAGGGGAAAGAACTGGGATCAATAAGACAATTCTCTTTAGTAGTCACATCTTTTTTTTTTTTTTTTTTTAAATTTTAAGTGAGTCGTGATTCCGTTTTCTTTCTCGCTGGCGTTACCTTGAAGCGGTTGGTGAAAAGCTCTAGCTTGGGGAACAATTCACGGTTTGTGTACAGATTCTGCAGAGCCTTCAGACACTTCAGACGCACCTCTCCTTGCTGAAAAAAAAAAAAACGGAGAGACAGTTCAAGCTGAGCGAACATCGCAAAGAAAAGCAGTTCCTGGTGGGCTGGAGGCTGAAGGTTTGCGTAAATATCATCAGATCCTTTAAATTCATTCAGTAGTGGCGCGCTAATATATCAATAAAACAAGGCAGTATGAGGAAAAATGTAAGAATTTTCACCTAAAACAAGTGTGTTTGACTCACCCTATCATGTAGTGTCCAACCGACATATTTCAGGTAACTATCATTAAGGAAAGCATCGCTGTACATCTTCATCCACACTCCAATCTCCTCAATACAGATGGCTCTGATCTCAGCGATTGCGTCTCTGTGAATCAAAAGGGACGATCATCACTTTCATTTTTATGACCACAACGGCTCTGAGCTGCTGAGACAGGCAACAACTGAGAAACTCTAGTTGTATTTGACTGTTATTGACATATTTCTGGTCACTATTATCATTACAACTGACAGTAGGCTGCTGTTAAGTATCATTACAACCAGCTGAAGCAACATTATCTTTGAACAGATTTTAAATAATGATGGCAGCATAGACGTCGACAGGCGGGAATCGTACCTGTAGCGATGAACGAAAATGCCTTTGAAGATGGAGTTCATCATATTCTCGATCTCATCTTGGTTTTCCTGAAGCTGCACAGACAAAAAAAAACACAGATACAGACAAGACTGCAATTTCAAAAGACATTTGACAAACACTGTGTGATACAGCGCAGTATAGCTACAAGCTTTACAGTGATCACAGCCGTTATTCCTCGTTATTATATAGTTGCAAAGTCACATAAACACTAGCTAACCTCCTTCCTTTTCTGTAGCAGCAGTTCCAGCTTCTCGTTGGCTCTTTTTCCAGCTATCTTGTTCCTCTCGGCCTCGTACTGTCTCTGGGTGTTGTCCTGGTGAATGCTCAGGTTCAGCGCCACGTTCACCAGCGCTGTCATGAGCTTCATCGCTACGAGGAGGCAAACACATGCACGCATAAGGCTCAGGGATAAATACAAAAGCCTCAGACTGCAGCTCATGGGAAGTAAAGTTTTTGCAAAGTGCTGTACAAATACACATCTTGTTGTAAATTGTAATAATAAAACGGACTCATCAAATCGGTGCCGTTTACCTGCTAATGTGGACGTGTGTCTGAAGGCTCGGACTTGAGAGTCAGACAGCCCCGTGAGGAGGGAGATCACAGTGTCCATCATGTACTCGTCGTAGATGATGCTGTACTGACACTGGCGGATCAAAACGCTGATGAACTCGCAGAAGTTGTAGCGGAACTTTTTCCACATCGGCCCTGGCATGGTGAGAGGATAATCACCGCTGTCCTGTTGAGAAAAACATAGAAGCAGTGATCAGAGAGATGGACCTTCAAAGGACCTTGGTGCTGGCAAGCAAACCCTCCCACTGAAGTGTTTTTGCACAAGACATTTGATGAATATTTTCTTGCAGATGGTAAATGTAAGAGACTATCCCATTGTGCACTTCAGTGTCACAGTTAATTCAAAGAAATACTGGTTTTCTTCTGCTCAGCCAGCAGACAAATCCTACAGGGTCAGAAATGAGGTTCCACTGTGAGGTTCCAACCTGAGATGTTTTTAATATGTTTTGTTTGTTTATTTCTTTTAATTAATTCAAGAATAAAATTGATTTATAAAACAGTTTTAGGTCGTATCTGAGGGCAGATGTAATTATTAGTAGTAAATGAGGGCTATATATTATTATATATTATATTATATTATTATTATATATATTATATTAACATTCATTTGGCAAAAAATTACTCATAAACATGAACATACATGAGACTAGATATGTAATTGAAAGCTTGTCCACGTGCAATAAACAGTTTCCTGCTTCATCTATGGTTGAAACAATGAATTTTTGCTGTTTTTAAGATGTTATACGGTCATATTTATTGGAATTTACATGAGCATTATGTTTACATTGTTATCTACTATGGATTTATAGAAAGACATGTAAAAAAAGGGAAAACTTAGCTTAAGCTCAGCTTTTGTTGGCCAAATATTTTTGTTGGGGGACCAGATTTGGTCCATGGGCCACTATTTGCCTACCACTGTCATATCTCTTTCAAATCTGACCTTCGAGTTGACTGTTCATATTATAATTTTGACCATCATATCAGGTCTTCTTCTTCAGGTTGTTGCATTATTTGCTGTTATTAAACCAGCGGCTGTCATAGCAGTTACACAGATGTTTATATGCTTAGGGACATGATTTTTATTAACACGGACACTTTTGCTAATTCTGGCTGCTTGTTATGATTTTCTGGTCATATTTGTTACCAGTGAAGGAGACCAGTCCTTTCATCTGCTCAACCACTGCCATTTGTTTGTTATTCTCTCCTCTGCTTGTTGTGCTGTGTGATGTCAAAAATGTGTCCTGTGGTTAGAAGTTGGTAAATAAAAAAAAAAAGTAAAAGAACTGAAAACTCGTGTGAAATGTGTGATGTGCACCCTGTTCAAACTTGAAAAATATCCAACTTACATTGGATGTGAAAATAAACTAATCTGAGCCGCCTGTTTTGAGCACTGAAGCATTATTTCTGCTATAATCAAAACCTGAGAAGAGCACACACAGCTTCAACTGAAAGGCCATATATTTGCAGCGCACGGTTACCTCATCAAACTCCTCGGTCATCTTGCGGATGATCTCGGCGTTCTGCATGTTCCTGAACATCTCAATCCTCACAGTGCCTGGTGAGGATTAAATAACAGTCAGATTCCTTATTTCAGTTGTCTGACACAAGCACACAGATCACGATATTTCAGTAAAGTTGCAATAGTCCTTACCTTTGCACCCTGAGCACTGGATGAAAAAATTGATGAGGTCCAGCAGAGCCAAATCTCTGTCCTGTTTATACGACTCGATCCACTCATCCACCACAGACTATACACACACACAAACACACAAGCACAAGTTTTAAAATATGTCCAACACATGTAAACTTGAAATTCACATATTCTAACAAAACACCCACATGTTTGATTCAATCAGACTGCTGCTCATATTTATTTTAAAGCTCTAGTAATTTAGGTTTTCAGTATGACACTATCTTGTGCCTATGTGTACCCACCTGCATGGCGCTCTTGCCCAGTTTGACCACTTCAAACAGGGTGACGGGGTCTCCGCCGTCTCCATTATGTTGAGCCACACCGTTGGCTTTCCCTCGCCCTCTGGCTACGCCGACAGTCTTGTCTGTCGGCGACTTCCGAGGCTTCTTATTGGACGTCTGGAGGGAGGGAGATGTATTGATTAGACAGAGAAGAACCCAAACACTCATGCTCAAAAAGCAACTCTTACTCAAATAGACAAACAGGTACGCAAACGAACACATACAGTCACAAACAAAAACTCAGGCTACATTCAGACTGCAGGCAAAAGTAGCTCAAATCAGATTTTTTTGCTCATATGTGACTCAGATCTGTTTTTGTTTCCTCAGTCTGAACAGTCATATCGGAATTCATGTGACTTTTACGTCACTCGCCTGAACTTGTGGAGAGGCACTGACACGTACTTAAAAGTAGCCTGAAATTTGAATGAAATCTGTTTCTGTGAAGCCGTTCAACGCCATGATCCCACCACTCCAGGCTTCGACTCTACATCCACACACACACACCTCCGTACAGAAGTAGCAGCCGTTGCTCCACAAAAAGCCATAATCAAAAATTTGGCTCTTTTTCTCCTCGTCCTCCTTATCATTTGCTCTCAAATTCACTGGCTTCCACTGAACGTCAATTTATAAATGAAACCGTAAACACAGACTTCATTGGCCCCCTTGTTTACTTCTGTATGACAGTGTGCTGCATGTGACGTCTTTGTTGATGTTCTTTTGCACAAGTGGGTCAGCTCAGGACTTTGAGCTGTTCACATTCGAATCCGCATCGAGCACTAAGGATTGCAGTGCGAATGTAGCCTGATTCCCTCTTTCTGAACCTGCACACAACACACACGTTGAGACTCATACCGGGGCTTGTTTTCCAGGCCTCCCTCTCTTCTTCTTGCCTTTCGCTTCTGGATCTTCTATCTCACCGATGCTCATACTTAAACCCACTGCATCTGTTGCCCCTGACTCATTGGATGAGTCCCTGAGAAAGCAAAACACAAGTTGAGACACAAATTAATCAGATACTTTACTCAACAAGAGCCATAAATTTTAAACTAAAAAAAAAAAGACAGATAAAATGTATGAATTGGCAGTGAAGTTACTGTCTTCTTTTAGTGAAATATAAACATTGACATGTTGTGTTTAGAAATCTTGTCCAAGGATCATGTTTTGGACTTCTGCTCACACACTGCAAATGTGAGTCACTCAAAAACTGAAGCAAAGGTTTAGGAAAATGTTTCCAAAAAAAAGGCCACAGCCCCGTTATAATTTTAATAACATCCACTTCTGAAATAACTTCCATCTGATGTACAAAAGTATGAAGAACAGTTTGCAGTTTGTGTACATTCGTTAGTGTTTCACTCACTGTAGGACAGGGAGCTCCGAGGTGATCATCCTGGTAAGTTGGGGGTGGCGGCGAGGTGTTTAAATGTGTATATGTGTGTCTTCAAGACTGAGTGTGTTTTTAGGTCCGAAGGCAAAGGTACGAGACAGCAGCACGGATGGGGGAAAGGTCTGGAGGGGCAGGGAAGAAAGGCTCCAGGACTGACTGCACTCTGGCACTTAACTCTCTTCAGCTCCTGGAAAAAAAAACACAGAGAAAAGAAAGAGAAAATGATTATTAAACACATAAATTAGCCAGAAACAACTGTGATACTAATGATATGGGTGGTTTGTTGGAGCTATGCTGAAGTATGTGCAATAGTTAAGAAGGTGCACATACAGACAAATCTCACTTAGACACTTTAGAGAAGCTGTCAAGTTACTGTTAATGATATATTTTTTTAATCAAACTGTGATGCTCTAAATGGCTTCAACACTTCATACATCTGACAGTTTACATCACATCTCAAGGTTCAGTCCCAGAAGTGTCACGATTGTAAAATGTCACTGAAAGCAGAGATGGAGACGGTCCAATCTTTCACTCTTGTGGAACAAGGTGTGGAGGTGGAAACGGGGAGAGGAGGACACCAACTGGTCGCTTTGAGAACTACGCCGGCAAAATATTGTGGGGCGTGTGGGGAGGATTTGCTCACAGGAGTGTTTGTTGTCAAACAGTTTCAGTGACAAATATCAGATTTAAAACTTTTTTTTTTTTTTTTTTTTTTTTTTTTAAATAATCACAGTCTATAAATTTAGGAAACAATTACTGAATTAAGAGTAAGACCAGTTCATAACGTCAAAGTGCAACATCATTTTAAACTTTGTGAAAGTAAAATGCTATTAAAAAAAAAAAAAGCAGACATGCCTTGCTCTCTGGTTTAAAAAAAAAAGAATAAGAGTGAAACAGTCTTTGTTTGAGAAAGGCTGGAGATAAATATGATAACCAGCTAAATATGGTCTGAATTGTGAAAATTCCCAGGTGACTCAAATGTTGCAAAAAAAAAATCCACAATGCCTTGCAGCCAGAGCTGACAGTGAGTGTAAAATTCTGACCAAGAAGTTAATTATAACATATGTTGTCTACCTGTTTATATGCTAATGGGAGCAAAGAGCAGAGGTGGTGCAATACCACACCTAACCACAAGAGGCAGTATGATCCACAAAGTCCTCTGTCTCAAAGTCTATCTCCAAACTGCCTAATTGGGTTTTAACGGGGGGAAAGTGGGCTTAGAAAAATCACCAAACACTCATCTAACTCACAGCTCACTTCCAGTTTTGTTCTGCTCACTTTTAAAATGTTTTAAGAGTGTATTTTCCCCAGAGTGTGTATGAGTGTATGCATGTGTGTTTGAAAGTAGGTCTGGGCAACAGTAGGGGGCAGGCTAAGAGAGTGTGTATTTAAATACTGTCTTCCACACAGTGTTTGTACTGAGGAACAGCACAGGCGGGAGAATCCTCTGTTTCAACACACTGAATTACACTCACGCACACATGCACACACTCACTCACACACACACACACACACATAGAGTCATCTCCGTCTGGCTCAGTGTTCTCACGCAGCGAGGCCGTCATCTGAACGAACTACAACACTGTGAGAAAAGAGACTCCAGGTGAACAGAGGACTTGGATCAGTACAAGGACAGTCGTCTTTCACAGTCTATATAACCCTTTGCTGTTTTGTCACTTTTCAAGAATATTTAATAAAATCAGAAGTCGGTCTTCTCTAAACTTCCACAACTTCAAAAGGCAGCGCCTGCAGGGGCCGAAGGTTTTTTTTTAATGGCTGGGATCTGACCTGCTTGCAACCACATGAGCTTCGTATCGATTTTCACACTTGATATTCCTGCTGCATAGACGTCAGACCTACATTAGCCTGAGTCTGCTGACATGGCTGCACATATAAACGTTGAGGCAAATCATCCTGTCCGTCGTGGAACAGAATTCAAAAACATGGATGGAAAAGGCAGAAATGATCACAATGAAATAAAAAAAAAAAAAAAAAAATCCTTTTATCTACCCTGGAGATGTTTTTCTGCACACATAAGCTGTGTCAGCAACGGCATTGAAGGTATATTCAATAAAGTGGGAGTGAAAGTGTAACGTTCAAAACCTGACGTCTAGAAAAAGAAACTCTCGAGCACACAACAAAGGAAAAAAAACCCCAGGCTAACATCACCCAAACTCCCCTTATTTCTATCGCTACGTGATGTAAACCTCTCATTTTCAGCAAAACTCATTTAGATACTGGACTGTGACCTGGTAAAATAACAATTCATTAAATTATGGGAGAGAAATAACATAACTTAACAGAGGCAATTAACTCTTTGTCACACATAAGGTGCCAAAATTAAGCAACATAGACTTAAACAGATTTAAGACTTTTTAAGATAGTAGGAATGAAAAACATGGTTAAATTTATCAGAGAGAAAATATAAATGAGAGCAAGAATAAACGTTCCATAAGATACTTTAAATGGCACTTTAACATCAACTGCTATACTCAGGTAATATATATTCAAAGTACACACACACAGTATATTCTCCTTGCACTCATGCACATACAAAAAGTAATGCAATGCAACCCACAGTAAACATATAGTGTTGGTATCCTAAGAGGAACTGACTTCCTTATCCTGGCTGTGCTGTACGGGACAAAATCTAACCACTAAACTCAGCACCACAGATATATAGTGCAACATAAACTGGAGTTGTTGAACTGGGACAGAAAACAAAGTGACAGTGAACACAGGGACACACGGGGGAATCCCCTCATGGTTAGAAAACAGCTACGGGGGGGGGCGGGGGGGGGGGGACAACTCCTTAAGGCTACAACTTGTTGTGAAGAAATGGGAAGTAAATGACAGAGCAATAATGTGCTGGTGTTAATACTATCATCACCTCATTTAGTCTCATCTAATCATCTTGAGGGATGTTAATATGCAGATTAAATCCCACTAAAACACATATTCTTCACAGTGCCTGCAGTAGTTGAAACTAATCAAGATGTTGACGCGAGACACCGCAGGGAGACCACACTGATTTATAACGAGGCAAAGTCAAGCAGCGTCAAATGACTGACAGGTGGGACTGTGTTTATTATGTAATTTCACTACTGTCCCGTCCACTAATTCTCCCCTCCACTGCTGGAGATGCACACCCCCCCCCCCCCCCCCCCCCACCACCTCCTCCACCCCTCTACCCTCCTTCTGTACTTCACAGATTGTTATATCTAAGCTGCTCTTATTTTTACCCCAACATACTTCTCCGCCCCTTCCATCATGAGGATTATCTTTCTCCGAAGGAAAAGAAGCCAACTTTATTTGAAACAATTCTTTTGTTGTGTTTTTTCTTAGTCCTGAACTTCAGAGAGAGGAACCGGAAAAGGGTGTGTATGCATCTGTGTGTGTGTGAGAGAGAGAGACAGAGAGAGAGAGAGAGAGAGAAAGCTCGGAGTCTTCCTGACCTGTTATCAACCGATACTCAACACACATCGGCTTTCCTCATTTTCTCAACACACTGGCACTCTCTCGCTTTCTCTCTCTCTCTCTCACACACACACACACACACACACACACTGTAGTAACTGCAACAGGAGGCTATGAATAATTTGCAGTGAGTCGTCTCCTCAGCTGTTCTTCAGTTTTGGTTTGGATTAAAGCTGCCAACTGCATTCACATTACACCTCTCTTTCCCATCATCAAGTTCAATTCAATTTAACCTCATGGCACAAATGTCAACTAACTATCCTTATAAAGAAATAGATCATTGTTTAAAAAAAACCCCACAGAAACCTGTCATTTCTGAAGCAGAACAATGAATAATACATATTAAGCTCTTTCTCTGTTTGCTCAGTATTGTGCAGTTTAACTGCGATGTGATGAGCTGGGACGACATACTGTACATTTCCACTGTAGGGGAAAACAGCACTGACCTGTCCCGTGATCTTATGACCAAACTGTGAGCATCTCTGCTCTGAACTGAGCTGTGTCGGCACTGTAAACTGATCGACATGAGGTCACGCAGGCCATGAGAGACAAAAGCGCTAATTTGTTATGGCTAGTCTTTAGTACTTCTGCATCTCATGTGTGATATCATCTTTGCTCGGGGTTTACTTTTGTCTAAGAGGTGGCAGTTACTGCACATATTTTCTGATCCACTACAGTAGAGTACATTTTCAAGCATTTTTGGAGCTAATTAGATCAGAGATTAATTAAGAGAGCTGGATACAGCGCCATCAATCAGTGTTGTTGCCAATTTGCCCCAGTGGCCAACAGCGGTACTGCAACAAAAACCTTCCCTGTAGCCCATTTTGGCCCACATTATTCCCCTTTTGTATTATTAATTTATTAAACCATGAAAGTTTAACATTTGTAAAGCCTTCCTATAAAGGAAGAAAAGGCAATTTTGAGTGTGATGCATCCCAATGTCAAGTCTACGGCAAAAAGGGGGGGCGAGCAGGCCGGGCCAGAGAGAGAAAAACTAATGTAAACAAGTCTGAATTAAACCAAGAAGCAAGAAAAGGTCTTTGAATGGGCGCCATCTCAGTATTCAGTTCTTATTACACATACAAGGCGGGATCCTGGGATTCCCAGAAGCCACTTATAGCTTGGGAGTGCGGTATAGTTAACGGATTCGCAAGGTAACGTATGCCTACAGCTCAGTGAAACTAAAATTGGGACAGAAACGGAGAAGATTTGCCACCGTGAGCAGAAATCCAGGAGGAAACACAGGCTGCTCAGGACACAGTGACGAAAGATGACTACAGGAAATGTTTTCAGGAGTGGGAGAAGCGCTTGGGACAAGTGTATCGCATCTCGAGGAGAGTACCTTGAAGGGGATTAGAAAGGTACTACTGAAAGATTTATAATGAAAGTTTTTTTTTTTAAACTATTCTGTGAATTTTTGGGTTCCCCTCCTAGTACACGGGTTAGATGCGGGTGAAAAATGCATGTTGCAGTTACTGTGAATCATGCACCACATTACCAAAGAATGCCATTTACCAAAGCATCCTGTCATATGGAAAAAAAAAACCCACACATGCACTGCCCCTAAAGTCACACTTTGTGATCACAGCTGCTCAAATTTACAGCGCAGCACGGGTGTAGGAAAATGAGCAGAGTGAATTAAGAGAAGTTACATTAAATAGTTAACCGAAGAAAGGATTAATGTACTGAACAAAATGTTCTCTCTCTCTCTCTCTCTCTCTCTCAGTAACATTCACAACAGTCACTTACAAAACAATTACACACCCAGCCAGTAGAGGAGCTTAATTCTGGCGATAGGAATGCAGACAGTTGTACAGCTGGTAGCTGGTTGGAGGGCAGCTTCTCTACTTCAAGCGTTTCAAAACATTTGCCCTCACATTCCAGGTGGTGTGACAGCATGTGTGTGTGTGTGTGTGTGTGTGTGTGTGTGTGTCTGTGTGTGTGTGTGTCTGTGTGTGTGTGTGTGTGTGCGTTTCTTCTCAGAGGGTGTCAAACAGAAAATGTTCATGAACTTTTCCTGGGCTTAGACTTAACCTTAAATAAATAAACAATTGAAAAACTTGATGTAAGCACTTCAAACAGAAAGGCTGAGATTTGACTCAGTTTATGGGGGAACATTGGCAGCTAACCGCCCTAATAAATTTAATGTGGATTTTTTTTTTTGGATCGAATAATGTTGTGCAGGTTTGTTTTGTTTCACTAAAACATGGTTCAAAATCTGGACAGCAGGCAATAAAAATTCCTTATTGGAAACTTGTAGATTTAAGGTTGACTGGGTGGAGAAGCTGAAAACCAGTGTAGTGGGGAATGCAAAGCTGAACATTATTATCACAGAAAGAAAGGTGTGAACAGTAAAAAGCCTTATGCTCACTTCTTTGTTAGGCTATCTACATGTACATACACACGTCAAGAAGTAGAGTTTTCTTGTAATTATAGTCATAGAAACTTTATTTAGCACTTTACGTGTTTTTTTTTCATAAGAGAATTAAGATATTCAGCATGTAACTGTTCCCACTCACACCAGAGGTTAGGTGGAGCAGTTATGAGTGCTGCTTCAAAGACACTAAAACAACCCTCATGTTAACTATCTGTAGTCTGCCAAGTGACTTCATCCTGTGTGTGTGTGTGTGTGTGTGTGTCTACTTAAGAGAGAGCACAAGACAGAGAGACAACGAGTGAGCATCTGAGAACCACTTAACATGCATGACATGTTCTCTAGGAGGCAGGCCGACGTTGCTATAGCAACCGGTGTGGGTCATAAGCCCGGCGGTGACGGCATATTTGATTGGCTGAGTGGAGGCAGGAGGGACCAAACTGAAGCGGGGTGGGTGGTGGGTGGAGTGGGGTTGGGAGGGAGGGGGGGGGGGGGAGCAGAACAGAAACGGGACCAGTTACAGATCCAATCAGTGCTTCGTAAAAATCTGAGTCTTGCTGACTCTGGCAGGATTCTTTCAGTGTTGGTGAAAGTTATTTCAAGATCGGCTTCTTTCTCCTCGAGACATTTCTTTTGTGTTCAAAACACACTCATCACAGGAGCAGTTTAAATGAGACTCGTGTTTCATCATTCAGTCCCGTTCATGATAAACTTTACAACAAATCCTAACCTCAAAAAAAAGGTATAATACCATAATCCATGGAGGAGATTTATGGGTAAAAGTGTAAAATAGGTTGAATGCGACCGCTGCGTTGACGCATTAAGGATCAGTGTCATCCTGCAAAAGTTGAACCTGCCTCGATGACGTCATCTACCAAGATTGACCAAAGACTCCTGGTAGATTACTTTGTGGTTGCAGTGTTTTGGTTTCTGATGAGCCCTCAAACTCGTTAATCTATTACTCAAACTGCTATTTAACTGTCAGACGAGTACCTGAAACAACACGACCCCACCAGTGCAGACCCCTGCACTTTCTTTTAAAACACAGGCCTTGTTTCTGTCTGAAATAGAGCTGTAAAGATGACTCAATTAGTTGATTTTGACTATTTTGATAATCAAATAACCATTTTAGTCATTTTTAAGCAAAGATGCCAAACATTTGCTCAAATGTGACAATTTACTGCTTTTCTATCTCATACATGACGGTAAACTGAATCTCTTTGGGTTTTGGACTGTTAGTCGGATAAAACAAGACATCTGAAAACATCGCCTTTGACTCTGGGAAACTGTAACAAGACAAAACAATTAATTGAGCAAATAATCAGCAGATTAGATAATCACGTCATCGGTCTGAGCACCTATAAGGCATTCAGACAAACAACAGCAGCCCTCAAATTCATTTCAACAAGGCCTCGACACAGAGGACAAAAAAAAGTTGACCCTCACTTAACTTTTTCTACAATACAATACCGAATCCAGCAAAATATTTACCTCGCGATCAAGAGAAAAAGATTCAGTAATCCTTCCTCACAGTATACTCAAACCCCCCTTTGTACCTGAAACCACATGCCCCCCTCTAGATCAGCTTTTTGTGTTTTTTAATGCAACACAGTCTTTTGTCTGAACGCCCAGTAGATGCCTCATAGCTCTGCTGAAGGTACCGCCAGAAGTGAATTAACGATAGCGAAGGCGACACGGAGGAAGACGGAAACAAAAAACAACCCTTTGCTAACGCTGAAATAAAGACTGCTATTATTTTGTGATCTTGTGAAGCATTTCATCACTCTATATCAACAAGCTGGAGACAGAACAAAGAACAAAAACAGAATTACTTCAGATGTAACGAATGCAAGACACAACCCGATAAACGTATGACGCTTCCGTTTAGTGATGCGGCGGTGCCACGACGACAGGCGTGCGTGAATCCCTATTCAAAAGCAATTAATCAGTTTCAATGCCGGATGCTTCTGTGTTGAGACAACCTGAATGCTGAAAAGCATAAATTTGCTTTTACAAAAAAAAAAAACACCTTCCACTAAAGCCGCCGTCTTTCACGGTGACCTGAAGCCCTGTCAGCTGTGAAAGAGAGTTTTTTTTTTCTTTGGCTGAAAATAGTCACTTTAGAATAACATGGCTTTATTGCTTCAAGCCAGAAAAATAAAAACAGCAATCTCACAAAGCAAATTTAGAGAATAAACACCAGAGAGTCCTTTCATCTCAACAGCTCTATTGACAGAGAGTGCGTCTACATCATTATGTCATCAATAAAGACGGTATAATCGCACAACAGTGAACTGCATATGACTGTGTGTTATTTTAGTTAAGGGAATTTCTCTCCCCTCTTGCCCCCCCCCTCCTCCTTTTACAGGGTCAGTCACACTACAGTGTCACTGCAGCTGGTAATGATTCAACCACACTTGTCATAGTGACACTTCAAGGAAACGGATGCCAGCAGCCACGAGGGCTCAACGTTTTTATGACCTTCATATACATGTTTCAACACATGGCAAATATGACATAATGTGTATACGAACTGAAGCACTTTCTGTTTAATTGCTTTAATGTTTTAAGGGATCACAATGAGGATTTAATGGGTGATAACGGTGAGGTGATTATTGTTTTCACCTGCATTCTGCTCAGTGAAAGAGCTGCTGTTGCAAATATTTTCCTGACACACACACATTCACATTCACACACACACACACACACACACCTTACTGCTGTCGTGGTCCCCGCTGGCTGATTCTTCTGACAACTATAACCTGTGCTGGATCTGCTATAATTGGCCATTATCTCTACAGACAGAGTGTGGTAAGCCCATGTTTCCGACACTGAGGGGGTACACTTGTGCGCCGTTCAAGACAGAAAATAACACGACTGGATTTTTACCACTAATAACACCAGGAGGGAAAAAAAGGCATTAAGGAGAGGAAAAAGACTTTAAAATAAGGACGGTTGCTCAGATACTATCATATCCAATGTGCTGCCGTCAATAAAGCCGATGAAGACTTGTTTGCTATTTCTGTCTGTACAGTCAATAGTTCAGGATATGAGAAAGTGGTAAGTAGAGCTGAGTATTAACACTTCCCACTAAGGCCACGCATGAAAACAATATGTTAATGTTATTAAATGGGATGTGGACGGCGAAAAACAGAACAGGTGATGTGGACAAGAAATTCAACATAAATAGGAAAGATGAATGAACAGAATGGAAAATAACCCCGAAAGAAAATGTAATCCTTGTATAATTTGTAGCTAATATACATGGAAATGACTTTTAAGCCTGCTAGGGGTGTTAACACTTCATGTCCTGACTTTACTCGGTTCAGTAGGCTCCCTGACCCAAACAGTTACCGTCAAAATAGTTTAATAATCCACTTATTCCGACATGTGAGGCGATAATTCTACTACTTCTAGTGTTCATAGAGACTTAACTGTTGCTGCTCTAGAAACAATATAATCCTGTTCTGAATTTATTCTTTAGTAATGAAAAAGAACCAGTATATGTATAAACCAGACCAGTAAGAGTATAGATGAGATAAAATCCTAACGATACTCGTCCCTACAGCTGGTTAGTGGCATCACTCTGACTTTGGGAGGACGAGCGAATCGCTGTTCAAATCCCTTCACTGTAAGCCTCATTTTACTATTATTATGTTGTTTTGTGTTTATTATTTTTTATGGCGCACGATGCGATCACCCTCAAACATTTAAAGGTCAGGTCATAGCGCTTTACATATCCGTTTCACCTCTTCATGCTAATATCTGCGTGTACTGTGAAGCACTTTCTTTGACTAAAAGACTAAAAAAAAAAAAAATAGTGCAATGTTGTGTTTCATCATTAAAAATTCATTCATATTCATTTCATTCAATGAATGATTAAATTCTGAATACTTTCTTATTGAATTGTTGAAATTCTATTAATCCACGACATGATTAGACACTTTTCTGATGACAAAATGTGCTGAAATCCTAAAAACAGAAAAAATAAAACAGAAAACACTGAATCTAGTAACGGATTTCATAGGGACTGACATGAGTAGCGCACACAAAGCTCAAAGTGAGCTGCTGGTGAACGCATGAAGGAAACATCAAACAAACTCCTTAAGAGGACACTGTCAGGACCTCCTATCAAGATCAATACAAATGCAGGAAAATACACATGACTAGCAAAACAAGTGTAGGCCTAAACATCTATTCACATGAAGCAAAGACACACTGGACATTTCAGTAGGAGATTAAAACTAACAAAGTGCAGGTGTAATTTATGATTCAGTGTTATGGAAGGAAAAGACAATTATTTTCACATGCCGTTTTATTTCTGCATGTATGTACAGTATGTTACTTTGGAAAACAACGTCAACACAAAGCCTATGCTCGCATTAGAGTAAGCTGCAACTAACGATTATTTTCATTTTCTATTAAATCAAGTGTAAAACACCCGTCTCAGTTGATCATCTCCAAATTTACAATAATAGAAAACCAAGGAAACCAGTTTGAGAAGGCAGAATCAGTTGAGTTTTGGCACAAAAAGCTTTAAGAATGACTTAAAAGATTAATCATTCACCAAAGTAGTTGTTGATCTACTACTTGTTTCAAGCTGTGCAGTAGCGAAAAATTGGTTTTATTTGATTAAAATGGAAAATCCTTAAAAACAGATGGCTTACATCCCGGCTACAGGCACTTCTCAGGGTGAATTTCGAGCGCTCTCAGATGTGATGAACATATATTTCACCAGGAATGGACTTGATAGTTTCAAGAGCCAACAAGATGGCTAATAATTATGAGAAAATGACCATCTGTGGTTTCCACTAGCTTCTCTGTGAGTTCATGAGAGCTGGGAGCGGACGGACACAGCAAGCGGAGAGATCAAGTACCTTTTTCTTGATGGGTTTCCACATGACAGGAGTGTTATTACCTGTTTTAGTGAGCTGTCACAGAGATACACTACAGTTACTCTAACAGAAAGTGCTGACTATTTCCAGCCTTAAACTTACAGATGTAAAGATTTAGCACAAAGGGTGGGCAAGGAACAAAAAAAAAACAAACTTCACTTTATGCATTCACCCACAATACCCTGCATCATTACCTCCAATGCTCAACATACCTGTATAAAAACCTTTTACTCTTGAAAGCCTCTTTAAATAAAGTGCACAGTCACACACACACAACTGCATGTGACACTGCACAAACTCCTCAATATCTCCTCAACATTACAAATAGACAAAAAGCCACAAAAAAAAGCAGCCAAATGTACAGCTCTGCAGAGCTCTAACAGACTGGCAAAAGCTAAAGCTGCTTAACTCTTTCTCCTTTTACTCACTATAGCCTCTATAGCTGATGTTACATCAAGCTCACACTGAAGGGGATTAACTTTTACAACTCTCTTTCTGTCTGTGTGTGTGTGTGTGTGTGTGTGTGTGTGTGTGGTGATGACGGTGGTCCGCACACACAAACCTGACAGGCTCAATCATTAAAAAACTGATCGAACGCAACCCTTTGCGCAGCGCTTGTCTTTACAAGGTTGGTTTCTGTAGCAACATACTCGCTACAGACTTCAAAATTAAGTCATTTTTCTCCCTCAATAGCCATTTACTACTTTCATTATCTCCTCAAAAAAAACAAAAAAAAAACATTTATCTACACGCTTCCGGCGCTTTGGGAAATTTGACCCAAATCAGTCTCAGCCATTATTTGTAACTGTAAACCACACTGCATATCATCTGCTCTCTTCCCCGGCAGACTGTAGTCTCCTCCATATACATTTACCACCGCAATTTATGATAAGTGTTATGATGGTGTGAGGAGGGAGAGGCGGAGTGAGGAGTCAGGTTTGTCACTGAAGAATATCGGAGCGGTGTCAAGAGGTGAACGCCGGGCGGATTAGTTGATCCCCGATGGATTTAAATGGATTGTGTTAACTTGAATCTCGGTTGACCTGAGCGGCCTCTGGGATCATCCCACGACTTGAAAACGAGAGGGTCAATCCTACAAACGGCGGGTCACGGCGACACTGACTTTACAAATATCTCATACTTGTGGTTTGATTCTTTCTGATTACATGTATGTGTGGAAGTGTTGTTGAATTATTAAAAAAAAAACACAATTCTTAAGCAGAGCGTGCATTAAAGCAGATTGTTGCCGTCTGTCAGAACTGACTTCACACTGTTTCCTACGAATGCCAAAAGGGCGAGCCCTCGAAATATACAAGAATGTGTGTAATTGTCTAAACCACCTGGTTAGTTGCCATACAGCCCTCCAGACATCTACAGTATGTGTTGTAAAGTACATCAGTGCGGCTCAAAGTAAGATAAATAGCCTGTAATCAAGTCAGGCTGCTTCATGTGCAGTTTCTGAGCTGTGAGCAACTATCACTGCTTATCCTGTGGGTTACATCTCTGCTCTTTTATTACACTTTATGAACTCTTGCTTGCAACACCAATAAGGTTTAGCGCAGAGCTGAAATGATTTGTGGATTAATCGATTAGTGGATTGAGGAAATGTTTTCATTATCTATTCATTTGTGTTCGTCATTAATCAAACTATCTTTGGGTTTTGGGGCTGTTGGACAGACAAAACAAGCAATTTAAAAGACTTAGGCTTAAGGATATTGCAATACACATTTTGTTCTGACATTTAAACAGACCAAATGATTGATGAAGAAAATTATCACCATCGCATTAATTGACGATAAACATAACTGTTGATTGAAGCCGTAATTTACTGTAATTATATTATGACTCTTGTGACCGACCATCTGGTGTATCTAAATCCACACTGACACTTTGAGTACAAAATATGTTCTTCAACATAAATCTTCTGTTATATTTGAAGTAAATACGTCACATTTCTCAGATGCAATAGCTTTAGCAATATAATAACTTAGCTAAATGCTAACACGAGAATATGCTCACAACGACGCTGCCAACTTGCTGATGCAGGTTTATAATGGTCACCGTCTTATTTCAACATTTAATAATGAATATTTGCTCATAAAGTGCTGAACGAAAGTATTAGAAACATTACAGTTTGTGCACATGGAGCCACACAGTTAGCATAGTATAGTTAATAGACCTTTTAAACCGTTGAATACTCAGCTCTAGTTATGGGCGAGTAATTGTGCGAGTACAGTTAAATGGCTGACTGGCCGCTGTCCATTAATTACATCGAGCAGTCTAAGAAAGATGTGTCTGTGCCAGTGATTGGATTTTAATCAGTCAGGTTCATGTCCACAAAAATCCTGGCAATAAGACAGCAGTTATATCTTCTTCTATGTCTCCCACTAAATAAAAAAACTGGCAACCTCAAAAGAACATCTTTTTCTGACAGCTATACTCATTTATTAAAGGTTTCATTTAATAAATTGGCTGAGGTCATATTTAGTATGCCTGTAAAAAAAATCAGTGAGAAGCTGTTAGCTGCTATACAAATATAATGAAGGGAGAGGCACTCGCAAGAATGGCTTAGCAGTAAACTGACATATGATGCACATCTATAATTAAATATAATAGTATAGTGCCTGCAATCACAAACCACTGGAGGGAAACTAGTGAATGTGAGGATCTCCTCTCTTCCACAAAAACACTCTGGCGGGTGGCCAGCATCCAGTCAGTTTAACTCTAAATAAACTACTCAGTTTTAACATTCAGAGGCTGTAGGGCCGACGAGGGCCGTGCAATGGTATGATTAGTAAAACATGCCAACTTTAAATATTTCAGTCATCCCAGAAGTTTTTTTTTTACTCTTCATACACGGCACCGGCTATGTTTTTGCTAAAAGTGCATCTGCCAGGAGCCCTGCTGAATCAGATAGGGTAGTGCTTATTCTACAGGCTGGTATCTTATTGCAACAGACTGGCTGTTTCACAGTTCAGATCTGCAAAATACATCAGACGAGAGGGGGAAAAAGAAAATATCATAAAGAGGGATAGGTAGTGATGGAAAAGTGTGAACATCTTTCAGTTGTGTGCAGCATTATATTTTCACAAACCACTTTTTTTTTTATTACTTAAAAAGGTCAGTATTCACTTTTGAGATACTGCTATTCACTCGTTTAGAAAGTCGGGCAGTAAACACATCCTGCTATTGTGAATAACTATGTTGAGATAACACTGTAAAAACACCGTTAAAGCCTTTACAGTATGTGGTTCACAGCCAAAACCACTTCACCAACAGCCTGACTTGACAGGATTTATCTGTTTATGTGCAGAAAAGGTGCAGCGGTATACAGGAAACGTCTTAATCATACCACACAGTGTGACAAGAAACATTAGAGAACTGAGTATTATTTTTCCATGATGATGAATATATAAACTACCTTAACACAAATCCTGGTAGGTGCAAGACAGACGTGACCTTTGTGGTGCACAAATTCAAACCCCAGAGTGACATCAGACAATGCTCGAAATGAATCAAACGACTGAATAGAAACCTTGGTGTAATAATGGTGTTAGACTTACACCAAATGACTGATTTAAGTCATTTATGAAATTGGCGACGCTTTGTCAAATGTGTCACTTTGATTAATGACATTTCAGCAGTGTCTGTCACTCAAAAATGTGTTTTTCTTCTTCTTGCATGATATGTGACATCACAACTAGTTTAGAAGCCAAATTCTGGTCCGACGTTCAACTTCTATAAGTGTGATGTGTAAAACTTAAAGTCTCACGTACACTGAGAACGGACGTCTCGTTACCTCGTGAGGCGGATTCGCGAGATCACGATATTACGTGAGAATCCGTCTCGTCAAGCTTCAAGTTAAAGTAAGACAGTGATGGACAGATGGTTCATCCAATCACCTGCCAAGTATTTTATTTATTTATTTATTTATTTTTTAAAAAGTGCCTGCTCTTTTTCCAAACAGTTTCCAAGGACGACTTCTCAGATGGTTCTGTGTAACAAACCATCTGTCGCGTCAAGTTAGACATCTTGTGTCCAGCAGTTAAAACTTCTGAAAGGAAATAAATTTACATATTCACGAGGGAGAAAGAGTAGATGTAATTTTAAGAATTTTAACAAGATAATTGGATCTCTTTTGTGTAAAACCAGACACGTATCAGATACAAATTATTATTCAGAGTAGAGTACTTTATATACATCTTAAAACGGGTGTGGAGGGGGTCTTAAAAAATTCGCTCAGACTTTGTTCTGGTGGTATTTTTAATTAAGAAAGTGGACAAATTAAGTTTGAGTTTCTGTTGAGTCTCTCTCTCTCTCTTTCATGCTCACCCACAGCTGTGCGCTTTCTTTCTCACTCTTTGTTTCTCTAGATATATTTGAAACTAAAGTCACTAATTTTATGCAGGTTGCAAAATGCTTCTTTATGTGTGACGTGAGGAAATAAAGAGAAGCCAAAACATAAAGGTTTTTTAACAAGCATATGCACTTGTAAACAAACTGCAGCTATATGATGTCTTTAACCCCAGTGTACACATTGTTACGGTGCGAATCGACACGTCAGTAACTGGGTTACAGTTTGCTTTCCATAAGCTGATTTCTTACTTCATGTGAATGAGAAATCTGGTGTCTGTATAGGGGATTACATCATTTCCCCGGCTAGATTTCTCCTGAAGAATGCCAGTTTCTTGGCCATGTATACGCGTAACCGGGTTTCTAAGAGTTTTTTGTTTTTTTTTAAAGTGCGTGTGTGCAGCAGGACAAAGACTTCAGACGGAGAAAGCATCAGAGCAAGTGACTGAAAGCAGAGAGATAATTACGCGTAGCGATGTCTTCTCATATTTAAAACAATTATATCAAAGTTCTGACTAAACACAACTAACACAACTTAGCCTGTTGAGGCCCAAACGTGTCAAACATTTGACTATTTGTTAAATTAAGACACTTTCACATTGTCAGGAAGAGCTGTATTCTTGTCTTTTTGTCTGCTTGTCTTCTCACTGCACCATCAGTCTACTCCAGCACATACATACAATACAGTACACACACACACACACACACACACAACAAAAAAAGTCAAGACAGTAGTGTCTTCCATCACTAATACAGTGAAAATAAGATAAGAAGGCCGGGGGAAGGGGAGAAATCTGATTATTGACCTTTCTGCATGTATTACAGAAACAAGTTTACTGCTGTGCATGTGAACGTGTTCTCTGATCACCTGTATAACCTGTTCTCTTGAATAAATGTAAACACGCAGACTGTACAAACCGCATTTGAGAAACGCCTTCAGACAGTCTGTATCGGCATTAGAGAGCAGACTGAGGCAGCCGGGGGAATAAATATCAAGACAGATGCAAACAAAACAGACAGACACACCAAAAAAAAAAAAAAAAACCCCAAATAGGAACAGAAACAGAAAACTTCACATGCTGCACCAATAACCAACTAAAAACAGGAAGTTTGGACGTCAATGTGACTCAGCAGTCCAAAAACATGCATCACATACAAGTAGGGATGCAACAATTATAGATTTTAATCTGTATGATTATTATGATTATGACTACAGTCTGAGGGGAAAAAAAATATCATGGTTTCACAATTATTATGCATTAATTTATTTCACAATACTAGGAATGGATAAACAAACATGAGGTTGTTTGTTTTAAAGAGGGAGGATCAGACACACTTTGCCAAGGATTCTGCAACAGTGGGTTGAAGTGCAGCAGTATCAGAGGTAGTCTCAGGCTAACAGTGAATAAGAAAAATGAAAATAAATAATCCATGCCAAGATGAAATTCGACTGGACTCTGCAGTCTTTAGTTGAGTTCTAATATTTAAAAGATACTATTATTATTATTATTATTAATATAAGATGAACTTTATTGATCCTCAAGGGGAAATATTACTAATGTAGGTTTTTACACATCAATTGCCTATTTTTTAACTCATTTTTAATCATCTATTTTAATAATTAATCTAATTTTACATATGACCCGAGAAAATCCTGTCTATTATTGTTTTTTTTGTTGCAGTCCTAGTAAAAATGAAAGAAACTGAGAACATCTGTCTTCTTCAAGGGTTATTAATCGCTGAAATGCAATTCATTAGATCCCACGTATAGTGCTGCAAAGTCTACAAAATCCCACTGTTAAGTTAGTCTCTTACATCATATCATACCTAGTGTTTAGTCGACACAGATGGGAGGAAGCGACAGGATGTAAAACGTTGCACTGAAGCCCTTGAGAGGATAACATGCTGTTTTGGTGAGCGTTCATTTATAAACAGTGAAATGCTCCTTTTCCTGCTTTTGCTGCCGTTGGTTTACTCTGCACTGACTCACTGCTACTGTGTTGATTGTGAGTGACACTTATATATTTAATTCCCTACCAACTTTCATTAAGTAACTTGCCACTTCAGTCATGTTGTTTTTAGTGTATTACCTTCACTTGAGTCTGTATAGCTGGATGGTGATCTCAAAGATGTGGCATTAAGTTTAATCCTTAAGCATCGACTTTTCTTCTTAAAGTTTTACAAATTGCACATCCGTCTTCTTCAACAACCCCCTGGCTGCTCTTTATGTATCCAAAATACTCCCACGCTCATTATTTAAGGTGTTTTGGAGGATACAACGTTTCAATTTTGGGGTCCCTCGGCCATTACCAGAACATTTCTCATCTCCTTTAGCTAAAGTAGCCTCCATAAACATAAATAAGGTGATTTTCTCTTGTGAGTGTGTGTAACTTTATGTACCTGAACTTGTTGCAGCACGGCGTTTTAAGCTGGTGCACCAGCTTTGTTTCCGCCTGTAGTCTGTCTTTTTTTTGGCACAATTGTTCATAGCAAAATAACAGACCATTATGTCCCCTTTTTGAGAGTGACAACAGAAACGCTCGTTGTAGCTGAGCGTTTTAAAGCGCGGTTAAATATCGCTGCATCCCTACATATGAGCGATGCCTTCACTTGATTTGCACTTCTTAACCTGTGCTACATAACATCTCCTGTCCTCTCTCTCTCTCACACACACAGGGGCTCTTTGTGGTTACACTGTGTGGCATTTTTTAAAAAAGAAATGAAGTCTTATCAAGGCACAGAAAGAGTAGAGCAGAGCGGAGCGGCCCTCCAGTTCAGGTCCCGATGATGCATTCAATCTAACACCTGCCAGCTCGAATTAAAATGGAAATAAAGTGATGTAAGCGGCAGCGCAACCAAAGATGAAAAATAATTTAAATGAATGTCCTTCACTTCTGCCCGATTCAGACACGCCTAGTTAAAATTGATAAAAGGCAGAAATGGTGACGGGTGAATAATTATATTCGCTATTGCTTAATCTTCCATGCAGCTCAAAAAAAAAAAAAAAAAAAAAAAAAAGTGTTCAATAGCGCTTCGGTAAATTGGAGTCTCCACGTTTAAGACAGTATACTCTGCAAAAATACATCATCCTGCTGTCCCCGATTCATTTTCTCTCCTCATCGCCGGTGGATATGTAACACTGAATTTGTTAATGGCTAGAAAGGAAGTGGAGGATGTGTCATTACTGATCCTGAGGTGTTTAAGCAACTGAGAGGGGGAAAAAAAATAACGATGTACATGTTTGTTTGACCGCTAATAAACTTGTGGAGATATTTTTGGACCCACCCTAAGAAGACTTTAGGGAAAAAATGTTTCTGAAAGGGTACGTTCCTTTTTAAAGTAGTATTTGTTTACTCTGGACTGTGTGAGGACTAGAATTTAAGCGATCAGATGATAAATAGAAAATCACGTGGCAATTATTCTGATAACTGAACCCATTTTTGGAGCAGAAATGCAAAAAAAACTCATTGGTTCCAACTTCTTCAATGTGAATGTTTTCAGATATGTGTTTGTTTGTTTTATGATAGTAAATTGTTGCTCATTATAGCTATCAGTTAAACTGCTATTTGACCATCATCATCATCATCATCATCATGTCCGTTTGATCTCACATCACAAGTTGAAGTGTGAGAAAATGTTTCCGACCTGATTATTCTTTTTTTCCTTCTAACGAGTGTGAGATTTACATTTATATGTCCAAAGCAACATACAAATGAGGTACAATCCAAGCTAGAGTAGATCAAGGAGAAGCTTTCTAGAAAAGTGCCTCAGCGGTCGGATGCACCTGACAAGTGCCACGAGGCTTTCAGGTGCATGAAGTAATATATAAGTGCCTCGCTGAAGTTTTTCCTTTTTGAGAGAGAGAGAGAGGGCAAGAGAAGGACTGGGACTTCTGATCTCATTTGAAACAAATAGCAGCAATGTCAAAAAAACAACAAAACTACAACAAAGAAAGAGTCTTTAAATATCAGCAAGCTCTCAAACCTATCCGGACTGAAACCCAACCAGAGCCTGACTAGTGCGCTTGAACCACAATCGGTCCCTCTGGGGCCGTAGCTACGAGCTGAGCCACCAAGACAATAATTGCACTTTATCATGCTGCCAGCCTCCATACATATCGAGACCAAAGAGCTATGGCCTTATATGTAATGTGGAACAGCCTTGAGGCCAACTGTGGCCGTCTGGTTTAACCAGATTATGATTATGTCACACGGGAGATTACCCATCCAACACAGAAAGTCTCAGTCATGTTCCTGCACACACACACACACACACACATACACGCACACAGGCGCACGCACACACACACACGCATGCACAGCCATCTGTTACTGCCACAAACTACTGTACGCTTGTTCTCTGCAGCGCACAAAGCCTGATCTTAGCAAAGAGAGGAGAGGAGGGGAGTGGAAGGATGCTGTGTGAACTACACTAACTGATAAGATCTCTGCTGAAAAATAGATTTTTTTCCCCCCAATCTCTTGAGAGCCACCTCTGTGAATAAAGGATAAATAGTTCATGGAAGAAAAAAAAAGGGCAAGGCTATTGAACGGTAAAAAAAAAATAAGACAAGGCAATGTTTCTCCCCCTGTGTGTGTGTGTGTTTGTGTGTGTGTGTGCAATGGCTGCCTGCTTGGCTGCAGCTGACGCAAAATGGAGCCCCGAGAATGAGGAGAGGTGGGGGGGGGGGGGGGTTAGGGGGGGAGTGAGGGGGCAAATTTGGGGGTGGGGGGGTGGGGGGGTGGTGGTGACAGCAGCTCACAGGGGGAGAGCAGCAGGGGAGGGAGTGTGGAATAGAAAAAGAAAAGAGACTCATTTGTTCTTCTCTCATCTGTCTGGGCTCCGTCTCTCACCTTGGCCCAGATTTTCAGTCTGCCTCAGATTCACTTGTAATAAAGGGGGGAAGAGAGAGCGAAGACGGGGCAGGACACACACACACACACACACTCTCATAAACACACACACACACACACTGACACACTCGCCTTGCGGAGGCCATTATTTCTCACACCCATTATTACCTCCTAATGATCTAGCAGCACGTTGAAGATTTCACAGGAGCGGAAGAAGCCTGCTAATCTGAGCTGGCAGATGTCAAAGCAAAAAAAAAAAAAAAAGAAAAGAAAGAAAGAGAAAAAATACTGTTATGTAGCAATAATGTACGGGCCCAACTATGAGCTGTGGGTGAGGGAATCAGAAGAAGAGGCTGGTGAGCTTTGACTGAAGCAGATGGCCGATTTAAAACTCTGCTTCAAGGAGGTAGTGTATGCAAATCCCAGCCAGGTGTCTGACACAAACAGAAAAGACAAAGAAAAAGGAGAAAAAAAGAGATGCTGCATTCATAGTGAGTGGTATATTCAGTAATGTTTTGAGAGGATCCTATCCTGCAGAGGGATGCACAAAGGCTTTATCTACTAGGGGGCTAAATTACCATTTTAGACAACAAAGAGATTGCTACTACAGAGCGGTGAGACAAATTTAATCAAGCAATTAGGCAAATTAAACATGCGTATCTCGATGGGACATCGAACTATCAGATTAGAGCTGGAATGATTGGTCAATTAGTTGATCTCTAACTATTCTGATGAATAATCATTTTACTAATTTTTAAGTGAAAATGCCAAATATTTCTCCTTTGTCATACATGATAGTAAACTGAATGTCTTTGGATTTTGGACTGTTGGTCGGACAAAACAAAACATCTGAATACTCCACCACTCCATCATAGACAAAATGATTAAATCGTGAAAAAAAAGGAAATCAGCAGACTAATTGATAATGAATATAATCGTTTGTTGCAGCGCTATACCGATTAAAGGCCGAAGGTTTGTGAAAGTTACAAAGTCTTAGCATTCATGACTTTCTGCCAAACAAATAGCTGTAAATGTGAAAAGCTTGTCATTACTTTTGACAATCTCACAACGCGACATAATAGCGATAGAGAATGACGAGATAATGGAAATAATTGCTACTGCACAGTCGGGGGAATCTCTTGTCTCCCTATTAAAACAGTTTTCCTCATAGGATCGTTGGCAGTTTGTGGTGGTTTCTCGGCCGGGCTGGGCTACGAGTGCAGAGCCAGAATAGGGGCAAACGCTCTGTTAATTCAATTCAATGAATTCCAAGTGGCGAATTAACATTCATTGCAGGGGACGTGCAGGTAAATTCTGACTGTTGAACACGGCTGTGAATCGCAGGTGCTGTAAGTTACAATATGGTGCTATAATAATACAGAACATGTTGTATAGTGGTTGTATGACAATTAGCTGCACTGCATTACCCAACCTGCATAACTGGTGACCTTATAAGCAGATCAGCTATGAGCAATGATGTGACCGATCCAGTTTCTTTGTCAATGATGTTATAAGACTCAGTGTTTCCACTTTTACGTTATATAAAACTATTTTAACGACTATCACAAAATGAGGTGTACAGATTTGTGGAATCAGATCGGGAAAAAAAAGGCTGACGGAGCTAAAAGTTTCCACCTGTTGCTAGTTTTTGTATAAAGCTACCCTGATCTAAAAATGTCATTAGCTTAACGGAGCGTTTTAGTGTCTTTCAGCTCATGGTTTTGGTTTTTCAGCCCACGACTTCATCTGTGTTGTTTCCTATCACATCCCTGCATCCCTATCTGAAATGATCAAACATTTTTTAATGAATTAGTCTTTCTGTATTTACTCTCCATTACAAATGATTCTCCATCTCACATAAGTGCCTTTACAACTTACAGTAAGTGTGTGATGCAGCGCATAGACTCTCCGCCTCGATTTCGTACGTGCAAAAACATGCAGGCTACACGTACCATCAGTCCGATGTGAAATCACCATAAACTGCCTGGAATATTAAGAGTTTTCCACTCAAAATATTTGCAAATGTCCTTTCATTCCTTTCACATTATGGCTGGGTGCTGTTGGAGTCAGCCACTGTGAACAGTGTTCAAACAACGTTAGTTTTAAACCTCGAATACAACTGTCAACAGTTTGTGGGTTTTGTTTAATACAGTGTTTGACTGTGTGGTTTACAAGTGGATAATGCTGTTAAGATAATACGCAGCCAAGCAGGGAATAAGAAAGGAGGTTTACGGGGCAAAATAATCTGCTGGAGTCAGACACTGCGGCCAGAGAAGCCCCTTAATCCCCATCACACAGGACGAAACAGCAGATGGGGTCTGAGCAATACAAACACAAACTACTGTCGGTGAACAAAAAGCAAAAGCACCCCTGCATTTCTTATTAGGAAATCAAGCCTGTCACATCTCCACTTGTGGGAGATCTCAGTGGGATTCATCAAAAATTAATGGATAAAATTATTGTGTCCCAGCATCAAACTATCCAGCCATGAATCAAGTGCAGTTTCCTTAATATGTTCTAAAATACAATTCGAGACCTCGACTTTTTATCATCAATCTTGTTCGCGGAGACCGTTTTTGGAAGATATCGATTTCTTCTGTACACGGTAAAAACTTCTTCATGTTTGTTTCCATTGCCAATAAAAAATTTGGCAAATTTACAGTTTCCAGACCTGTCAGGAAATCTATCTAGTAGCTCGCTTTGCTGAAATTTCTGTCCCGTTTTGTGACCACTTCATCTCCACTCTGTACAGCCGGAGAATTAACTTGGAACAGGCCAGTGAATCAATATTAAGTAAGAGCGTGCACAAATAGCACTGACCGCTGAGACACACACACACACACACACACACACACACACACACACACACACACACACACACACACACACACACACACACACACACACACACACTGCCAAAGCCGATGCTGAAGAGGTGGTATTTGCTGTTGTTTTGAAGCTGGTAGTTAACCTTGCCCGTATAAATGACACCTGGAGGATTTGCGGGTCTGGTCTGGTGCCAAATTTAGATTAGGAGTCCGGTCCTTCCAAAGCTAGAGGCGAGAATATACTTATTTCCCCAAACACCAACCCTTGGGGACTCAATAAGCATGGATGTCAATTGCCTTTGAAACTGGAGGCAACAAAGTGATCAATAATGTATCATAAGCTCTTTCCCCCCCCCATTCATAAACTAGGGACTGCACTCCTGGAGGGGAAAGAGATATGATCCACATCTTTCAATCACCATGTATGCAAAACTAGAACTTTCACGACCGTACCGCTGGCCGATGCGCCAAAAAGAAATTCTTTCCACCGAAGAACAAGGAAACTGACAAATGTAAAATATGCAACTACAGATACAAAACAGTACCAGGATTTTTCTTTAACATGTGTAGGCCTTTTGGGGGAAAATATTTCTTGCATGTTGTCAGGTAACTATCTACCTTATAAAAAAACGTGAATGTACAGAGACCTGCATCTGCTACAGCACACAAAGACTCAGTATTCATACAACCTTAAACTCTCCTCTGCATTCAATGTGAGTGAAGTGCTGGTGGCAGTCTTTTCTTTGAGCCGTCTGTCTGAGGCTTTAATAAGGTGTTCCAGTCTACAAAGCTCCATTTTACAGCGCTGATGTAAAAATGAACTGCTGTCAGTCCAAACACAGGTGGGAGCAACGTTTCCTAATCGACGTGGCTCGTTTTGGAAATCGTTCTCATCTAATATATGAGCTGTTCAGTGTATCCACACCATCTGTATTCATGTTGAAAACTAACATTACATTCCTGATAATAGCAATGACTTAATTCCTTCATATCATCTGTACTGTGAAGCAGCATACCACTGCTTTGGCATGTCAACTCAATGTTTTTCCAAGTGATGAAAATAACAATACAGTAATTTTCACCCATAATGCTGCTGTGAGTGTCTATGGTTACACTTAAGAGTGAGCAAGGTGAAGACACAACAACAAATTAACACTTAAATGATGTTAACACAAGTCAGAATTAAGTGTGATTACCGCTCGCTTATTTTTGGGGTTTCCATGGATTTACATCTCATTGTTGAAGCTTGACTGTTACTGAATTCATAATGTGTGCTGAAATTAGATCATATCAAATGCCGACACAAACCGCTGTCTGGCTGAGATTTACGACTCACCATGGCAAGTGTGCACGGGGGGGGGGGGGGGGGGGGGGGGGGGGGGGAGTCCTTTTCTTTGGCAGACATAGCAACACTGTAACATAAACATACTACATTAAATGTTAATGGGGATTCACACCGGAGGCGAGACGTGAGCGGCTCGTAAGCACGTTCCGATCTGTTCAGTCTATTGAGAGACTCTGACCGATGGCCCGGCTAACCCGCCTTCACCAGGAGGCTGACTGACAGCAGAAATTTACTGAACCAAAATAGTTTTCATGTTGGCTGCATGGGAAGAAATCAACAGTGTTTGTATTTGTTGATTTATTTCCCCAGTGTAGCCAGTGAGGGGAATCTGCCTGTAGTGAAAGGCGAGCTCACAGACAGACTGGGATCCATCAATGTTAATAAGTTGTGAAACACGTATACAGCAGGATATTTGTGCTATTTAAACCAGTGGTTCTCAAAGTGGCAGGGTTCCTTGAGGAGGGTCCAGGGGGTCCCCGGCAAAAAGGGGAATAATTTATTTCCACTATAATTCCATCTATATGTAACACAATGACAGAATGTGTGACTATTTTGGTCATGGGTTGCATACACTCTCTGTAATAAAACATCTAAAAGCTGAAAATCTTATCAGATGAGGGACTGTGGAACAAAATCTTATCAAAGATCTGTGGTCTAATTTGTGTCAGTTCAGGGGTCGTTGATGTGAAAAAGTTTGAGAACCACTGATTTAAAACAGCTGTCTGTGCAGATTACACGTCATTAAATGTGACAGAAATAGACTCGGGCTTAAAAAACACAGGGGGTTTCTGTGAGACGCGTGTCACTCACACATGTCTCGGAGTCATTGTGGTATTAATACATTTAATAAAATAGAAGCGTATCTGATCTGTGAGATGCGCGAGTGACGGATGTCAAAAACACTTCTAAAAACACTTTCTATGTGAATTGGCTGTTAGATTCCAGCATTTAAAATGAACAGTAAACGCTGCAAAATATACATGGGTGTCAAAAATAAAATGTGATGCAGAGTTTAAATCATTTCTGTGTTAACTTGTCAGTGGTAATTTATTGTAGTAGCTGGTTTTAATGGGCCACATGCCACAGCTGGTTTAAACTCTTAATCGTATTGTATTAGCATTTGTTCCACATATAAAACCTTCACAATCGATCTAACTAGTAACTACAGCTGCCAAATAAATGGACTTGAGTAAAAACTCTAAATTGTCCTGTTGAAATGTAGTGAAGTGCACATTTTCACACAAGTGTAAATACTCAAATGCCAGAGCCTCAAAAATATTAAGCACTTCAGTGAATGTTCTTTGTTGCTATCCACCTCTGTTCAACATGATCAGTGTAAAGCTACCTAACTGCAGACCTTAAGGCCAGAAAAGTCAGATTAACTTCACTTGGAGGCTTTGTTTAAAAAAAAACGCAGGCTTGTGTTAAGTCTGTTTCAGTATATTCTGCATGTAGTGAAGCTCAGATCCAGTTAGGCTCTAAGTTATTCATAATACAGGTAGTGGGTTGAAAGAGAAAAGAGCCGTCTTGACTTTGGAAAGTAAAGCCTTGTATTGTTTTCCCACTCTCGACTCTTTAGAAAACTATATAACCACTGCCAGCCAGCAGACTTGGCTGCATCAGCAAGCACACTTGTGCGTCAGCTGCAGGTAAAGGCAGCTCGCTCAGCCTAGCAACCGCTGAGCCATGAAGGAATACCAGGGAGAGATCACAAAACCTGCAAAACACACATACACTCATGTGACATGACGCACCTCGTCTCATTACTGTTCAACCTGACAGCTGAGTAGTAATACTTTAACAAAGAAACTCAGCCTCTTTTATGACACTGAAGATCGAATCAGCTGTCATGACGTTATCTGACCTATCATTATATCGTCACTGTTATCTGACAATATGCAATTTTCCTTTCCAAATCAGCCTGGCGACTTAATCATTCTCAGCTTAGCCCGGGGCAAAAACTTAGCACCAGCCAACTGCTGGTAAAATATGCAAGTGGCTGGTAGATTTGCTTCACTCACCAGCCAAAAACACAATGGTAATCTATTGAGTGGCTGGTAAAATCTGAACGTTCACTAGCCATTTTGTTAGCCAGTGGACAAAACAGTTGATTTCGCACCCTGTCCTGGCCATGCTGATAATGGCTGTGAAGCAAAACTAGCATGTACTAGCACAAATTCCACACAAATCTGTGTTATTGATATGTTTGTAGATCTCCACAGGGAGAAATTTACAAGCCAGTACACAAGCTGTGGTCACCAGCTGCTTCTGTAACCTTGTTTTTCCTCTTTGCTTTCAGTTAAAAGGAAAAATCTATGTTTTCCAAATATTTCAAGGTTTGTTTTATATGCTTTCAGTCTAAACTTGAGCACAAAAAGCCTGACCTGAGCAGATAATTGATAATAACTTGTATATATTGTTTCATATGCAGCTCACTTGTAGCGTATGGGCTCTGATTTGTCTACAGCTCTGTGAATACTGAATTTACATTGAAACAATTTATGGTATTCTATTATAATATTTAAAACACTGACAACGGTGCTATATATCATTGCCCCCGAATGCACCCTTCTCATTGTTAATGCTATTAACTCCTTGGCCAGCAGCTCTTCACACTTTGGCATCTCGCCACAGTTGATCGTAATAAGCTGTGCAGGACATTTTTGAACGATCAATATTTAGCTTAATGGTGCCTGAGTTCTCTGTGTTAAGTGTCATGACACTAAATAGGTCAGAACCAATAAGTTACATCGCTCTAATGTCTGTGTAATGAGGCTGCAGCGACATAATGTTGTGCATGTGTGGCCAATGAATCTACATATTATACTGAGGAAATAACCCTGAAAACATGGATAAAACTCAGTAAAGTTGTCATTTTCAAGCATTTGTAGTTGTTTTTCTTACAAGTATCGGTCAGGATCCACTGGCTTAAAGGTATGAAAGTAGAAGAAAACGTTCAATTTCGACATGAACCTGTAATTAAGTCAACAAATTCAGTTTAG
This sequence comes from Thunnus thynnus, assembly GCF_963924715.1. Taxonomy (NCBI): domain Eukaryota; kingdom Metazoa; phylum Chordata; class Actinopteri; order Scombriformes; family Scombridae; genus Thunnus; species Thunnus thynnus. The sequence continues at coordinate 10,732,006 of NC_089532.1, forward strand.
TTTTCTTCTTCCTGGCTTGGCTTGACCTGACCGGCCCAGTAAGCGACAGTCAACAGCAATGCAGCCAATTACTCAACAGGAAGCCACATCACAAGGATATCCTCGCAGCCATGGGTGACAAAAGTATTTTAGAAATCATAACAAAAGATCTGTTTGCATACTGACATGACCGAAATTCAGGGCTTTCTTTAAACAATGAAATAACAGCAGCGGCAATACATCATCCTACTCAACCGTACGTAAAAAAACAAACAAAACGATGAGTGCATGGTTCTTGTGTAATCGTAGCAGATTATATGCAGTAGATGTCGTTAGTAATACACTTTTTTCAAAGCTGACAGCACCATCATACCAAGTAATTTGGGGGAAACTACTAGGATAACTGGTATGTCGAATGCTGCCTTATTCTATTATTTTAATGAACGCAATTAAAGAGAAAACTGTCATTAGGGTTGATTAAATAGTGCTTAATTCTTAACACTGGGCTTCATTAAGTTAGTTTCATTGCTTAAAGATGTGTTATATGATTAATATATTATTAGACAGAGAGATAAATAGACTAATGAGGGCAGACGGCAGTAATATCAGGTTTCTATCTGATACCTCTTCCTCCAACGAAGGCTGGACAAATATGAGGAGCAGTTATTGTTCTTCTTATAGCCAACATCTTGAATCAAGGTCACCGTGCAATGAGCTCTGACAAATGTCAAAGCCATTACATAATCTCCTGAGCTGTGTCATTATAAGCATATGGCTCTAACAAAAAGCACACTGCCATCGAGCTGTGACTGCCTCTGGCTCGGAAACTATCAAGTGGCACAATTTATAAATCTGCTCGTTCCAATTTGATACTACGCCTAAAACAATATCCTCTTTAATACCTTTATGTTTAAAAGGCTCAATTACTAAGTAAAAGGAAATAAAAGATGTGCCGTTTGCTTTTTTTTTTTTTTTTTAAACAGTGTCAAACCAATTCTCCTGTAAACAAATACCCATATTTGCAACAAATTACATTATGTGTGTATACTACTAATAAGCTGCAATATGTGGTTCTCAGGCTTGTATTACTATGCTCACTAGGCTACTATTGGAAGAGCCAGGGCAAAGAGCCAAGCGACTCAAGGGATAGAGGAAGGAGGAGGGATCATTCACCATTTCTGTTAACCCTTAATGTTATCTAAAAGATTTAAAACAATGACATGAAACCTAAAGCTTGTCACTATATAAAAAATGTGCAAGAAATGCCACTTAATGGTTGGCTTTCATACTGTTTTATTCCCAAAACCCAAGGCAGGGACAGACTGGTACATAACCGGATATTCATCACAGTATTCCTCAAACAGAAATAAAAACTGTGTGGGAATTCAAAGACTCAGTGAGATAAAAAATCATTTAACAGTATTTCGTTCATAGAGGGTTTCTTTACTACAAGCCAAAAAACACAGCTGTTTCTGAAGCATTTCTGTTCTGTGGGGCATCAGAGCTACTGCATACTTCCCCTATTAACATGGATGTATCTGAACCAATTGATTTGAGAGCCCATTAAACTGTGTGTCTTAATGGTGGATGCCTGCAATACAACTGTAATTATGTTTTTAAAGTGAGTCCAAGCAACAGACAGCTGTCTATACGGGTTCCATGCTAAATAAGTAAACAACGTCTGCAATGCAACCCGACTACTATGAGCTCTAGCTTAAAAACATGAGGCTTTATGAGTCTTCACATGGAAGAGGAGCAAAGGTCACAGTATGTGTGTTTATATGTCTAGTGTGTGTAGATATTATCAGTTAATTATTGTTTACTACAGGTGGATAATCTGACGTTTCCAAAATGTTGTAAATCACAGCATCACGTTCATCATCTAATGTCTGATTAGATTAGGAACACATTTTTCTACACTGATCTTTATGAATACACTACTCCAGCAGGGTTTTTCAACAAATTCACACTTTAAACTGTGTTTTCACGCTGCATTTTGATAGGAATATGTAATATATACAAAAATACTAATGTTCTGACAACAGCTGAAAGTGTTGATATCAGCCGGCTCGAGCTTGGCATTTGATTAGTGATGAGTGTTTCACGGAAATTACATTATTTTTTTAATAGTTTCCTTATTGTAGTCTTTTCTGTACAATCTTATTAATAAAGTTTCATTTACAGTACATTTTAGGGAAAGGAAAGATCTTTTTGGACAAGCCATCCCAAATTAATTTAATGTACTGGGAAAACTGGTTCACATTTAGCATAGTGTACAACAGATCCATTGGCAATACAGCAGGGCCTGTTGAAATACTCAAGTCCAATAGCTGTTGCCCTGCTGGACTTGACTGACTGTAGCAGGAAGGGAAAAATATATAATTACACATCCACTTCCAGTTTATATCTGGACTGAAGCCACTTGAGTTAGCTGTAATCAGATGAGGTGTTTCAATATAAGAAATAGTTTATTAATCTCGAGGGAATATAGAGCATAATTTGTAAGTTTTTGCACCTCCTAAATAGACTTTTCCAAATGTCAAAACCAAACATAATATATTTTACAGGTCCTCTAAAGCAACTGTTCCCTCACATAGAGATGTGGACATGCTACACTATACACTTGCTTTTAGATTATGCTTATAAATTTAAAATATACTCAAAAAAATCCACCAAAACATTATTAACTTTAATATTTTAGGCATCCATTTATTCAAAAAATATGTCAACAGCAGGAAGAAAACCATTTCCAAACTATCTACATGTGGTTTTCAACGCCATATGCAAAACACAAGTCTGCCAAAATGTAATGTGTATTGATTAACTTGTTCTGCAGGATAAATTAAGTGTGATTTGTGCATTATGGGGTGGAAACACTTGAGTGATAAGACAAGTTTGGCAGGCAAGCGGGGCTGCAGATAGCAATCCAAGACAGCCTGGATGAAGCATCACATGGCTGACAGTAAACAAAGCAGTTATGCAACAATGTGAGGTTCATGCACACTGCCGGGAGCCACTCTGACCCACTATCAACAATCCCCAAACAGTGTGGAAAGGGGAGGGGACGGCCAGGACTGGAGCCCGTATGAACCTGTAGGGCTGGCTGGTGGAGCCCATCCCCCTTAATGTGACTCATGTTTCCCCGCTCAGTGTTGCCTGCTTCCCGCACAGAAGGGGGCGGGAAGGGGAGAGAAGCGCCATAATAACATTGTTAAACATGCACGAGTCCCAAAAGCAAACACTATATTGTTTTTTAAAAAAAAGAAAAAAAGCATTCACGTGCTGTCATTCATGAAACATGCAACCTGTTTATTGTCCGTGTAAAAAGTCAGCACCACTCTGAAAACTTGAAGGCACATAAGAGAGAGAGAGAGAGGGAGAGAGAGAGATGGGATGCTGGTGTTGACAGGAAAAAAGTAGCAACTCAGAACACATATTGAACATCTCTGAGAGTGCACAAAAGCAAAACTGCCGTGGGTTGATGGCAGAGAGGAGAAAAAAAATGTACAACAACGTGGCGTTTGCGTGGTTGACGAACCTAACCGCACAGAAAGCACCGTACGGCAGGAGGGCAATACTGTACAATCATAACACGGCTGTGCAAATGAGAGAAGGTGATGCTCTGATTCCTGCCTTGCAAAGAGCAAGAAAACACGTCACACCGCATGGCTCTTTATTTGTTGACAAGCCAAACTCCAGCGCCGGTTGGAAATTGGTGGCGAACAGGCCACCGCTGCGGCAACCACTTGCCCTTCTTGCAAGTTGTCTTGCCGAAATTTTGGGGGGCTAGCTCGCAAGCTAATGGCTCTGCTAGGCTATAATGTAACTGAGGAAGAGAGAGAAAGCACATTCACCTCCGTTAGCCGCTAGCGCCCATCCCCCAACCAACCAGTCTTCCCTGTCTGTGTCCACCATCTTTAATCTGTGCTCCGTCTCCCTTCCCACCGCACAAAACACGACAAAAACACAAGACACTCACCTTTCACGACCATCCCCGAATCGATTACCGCCTTCCGAAATAATAAATCGATTTTCGTTATAATATCGTGGGTATTTTAATATTGAAAATTGGCCGTGCGAGCGGAACCGCGCCTTGAGAGAAGAGCAGCAATCCTAAACCGCCATCTGGTGGTATTTTCCTCTCTGTGATGCAGCGGGAGCGGCGCAGCCTCAGACCGAGACACAGCTGCCCCCTGGCGGACACAGCGGGCCGCGGCGGACGCGCGCCTCAGGGGGTGCGAGCACGGGGAGGGGGAGGGACCCGCAAAAGACCCCGCCAGCACAACACTGGCGGGGACGCGCACACGAGCACAGAGACTCCCCCTATTTCTCTTTCAGGTCAATTAAAATTTAGATAAGACTGTCTGTTAAAAAAAAAATACGACGATTCAAAGCACTTTACAGGGTTCAAATATATAAAAACAACAAATAAATACGTACTGATTTCCTTTTGGAATATTATAAACACTACAGCAATACACTTAAGTATAATATTACATAAATGCAACTACTATGATTTAAAATAAATCTCAAAATCCTAAAATAATACCATAGTGGAATAAAATATACATATATATATAACATACATATATATATCACCTATATGGGCATGCAAATAATTATTTTCTTTATTGATCAATCATTTAGTCTGTGAAATGTCAAAACGTAATGCAAAATGCATGTCACATTCTCCCAGAGCACTAAGCAACGTCTCTAAATGTCATGTTTTGTCCAACCAACACTCCAACATCCAAAGAGATTTCATTTACTGTCATAAAAGACAAAGAATAGCAGCAAAACCACATGTTGGAGAAGCTGGAACCAGCAAATGTTGGGCATTTTTGCTTGAAAAATGACTAAAATAATGAATCAATTATAAAAAATAGTTGCAGATTAATGTTCTCTTGATTGCGTCCCTTAATTGATTGATGGACTAATTATTGCAGTTCCTATAAAGTCACTGAAGAGCACATTTCTGCAATCTGGATTTGAGTGAAGAATCAAAAAGTCAGGGTTACACTGCTCGTAAAATAGCCCATGAGTGCATTAACGACCTTTGACCTGGGGTTGTATTTGATCATTTCTCTCTCTCTCCTCTCTACCTGAGATGCAGAGAGAAAAAGAAAGAGTCAGCATGTGAATCTGGCCAAACTCCTATCCCATTTGTCTCCATGAGGGTCCTAGGGCTGGAATTGGACATACATAAATTCAATTACAGAGCCTGGATCTACTCGCATTACTCACTCCCGCTCACTATGGCCTGATAATACCAGGAGGAGAGAGATGGAGACTGACAGGGGAAGCAGTGGCTTCAGTTAATTATGTTAGTCCCACTTGAGAGTATTTAAGTAGATATCAAACACTTGCAATAGGTCGTGTGTGTTTCTGAGTGCATTCAATGCATCTCTGCTGCATGATCTTTGCAATAGATAATGCACGTGTGCACTCAAACCCACACACAAATGTACCGGGTGGTGTTTCATCTAATGGACACACTGTTGTTTGCCATAGCAACAGCACGTCTTTCCCATAAAAGCTGCAGCCAGATCCTCCCCCTGAGGTTATTTTATACAAACACACAGACACACTCACACATAAATATTCAGACGTTATTATCCCCTAATGTTTGGTGTAATGAGGCATTCCACAGGTGTGGATATTACACCAGCAACCTGGTCAGTTTGTCAAAAACTAATCATGGGAAAAACAGGGACAAAATTATGTGTAAGTACTGACAAACCAAATGGAAAAAAATGTACGTATCTTTTATATTTTTCTTAGATAACGCTACATATGCTTAAAGTAACATTGAAAGATCACAAGTATGTGAATAATATCATTATATAATGACTATCATCATTATTTTTGTGTAATTCCACACTTACAACTTTTCAGTTTTTGCTGATGTCTAAACACACACGTATTTCTGTATTATAATCCTCTGGAGTCATATGGTCAAGTGCCTTGCTAAAAGGCACCTCAGGGAAAGTCTTAGTAATTCACAGCCACCATCCAGCTGTCCTCAGTTGCTCTGGAGATCCAAATCAAGGGAATAATACACTTATCTGTTTTTTGAAGGTTCTCTGTTGATTTCCATAAAGACAAAACATTTTTTCTCTTCGATTTAACAGAGAGGTCAGAGGTCAGCTACAGAACAGCAACACTGGGATAAGCAAGGATTTGGTGTTTTCCTCCAGAGTTATTTAGCAGGTCAGAGACTTTCCAACACGGTGGCTTAAAGCTGCCTCTTCTGATCAGGGTATGATCTCAGTCCTGTGATGTCTTGTTACCTTTTTTGTTTACTTTAGTCAAAGCAATAATCAAATCAAATAAAGTTTAAATCACCTCTCTCAAGGTAGATGCCCCTGTTTAAATGATATCCTTCTCCAGAGCAAATTTTATTGTGTGCAATGGTAAAAAAAAAAAAAGTAAAGTACTCCATGCTCTGTTCTTAGATTACCAGCATTAGACAAAGATATAAGAACTAGGTCAGAAGAGCAGCATGAACACACCTGAGGTTACCAATATGCCCCAAAACTTGAATGACACCTGTATTAAAGATCTGATGCAGCAGAGCATCACTGATAGGATGGCAACATATTTTTCTTATTATTGTCTTTGTGTCATCTGTACTCTGCGGCAATCTTTTATGTTTTATTCACAAGATTTTATTTACAGCACATGCGGAAATTGTTTCTTGTCCCTGGTTCAAACTGAATAAGCAGTTTATTTCTGCAGGATAATGACACTCTGTTGTAGTTAAAAATATATACTTCCATAATAACATATCAGCTCTGAGCCCAGCAATAACATTACTGTATCCTCTGGCCGCTGACACATACAATGCAGTATTTTACATTTCAGGCCTTACCTCTTGAATAGCCCTGAAATAAAAAATTCAGCTCAAATTTTTAACATACTGTATGTTCTAAATGTTTGATTTCGGGGCTGTCAGTGCACTCGTTTAGACGTATTAATTAATAAACACTGATGAAGTATGAATGAACCTACTTTTATGAACTGCTAAATTAAATAAAGCTCCAAATATAAATTCATAACTTTGCATATTTAACCTCCAACTACAATCTCATCAGTTATATCTGAGAAATTACACAATCTAACTTTCAAATAGGTACAAATGAGCACACACACACACACATACATTACATACCACACTTGAAAATAAACTGGCTGATTATCCTCTTGTCTTGTTGAGTTTTTTGAACAAGGTTCAGACAAACTCAGACAAAGCAGGGCTGTCTGTGCAGAGTATTGCAATATATTGCAGTGTTTTGCTGTGAATTGCAAGCTTTTTTATCTTCCCTTTGGGCCAAAAAAAATCTCAAAAACCTCAATATAAACAGTTTTATCTTCTAAACATCATTTTGCAGACACCTGCCCAGGATAAAATCTCTAAAATCTACCTGGTATTTAAGCTTATGATGGTATTTTATTCAGACTACGCCTTACTTTTTCAGTATGCATGGTGCAATGTTGAGTTACATAACCAGTAGACTTCTATGGCATGTGAATCAAAATTTCTGGATCAACGTTCCTATTGTTTTAACACAGATTTTGCAGTACGCCAGACATTGACCTTAAGTGCGTACATATATACATATACACGCAAACACCGGCATAATTGGATGCAATCACAGCATCCAGCATGATCTAAAAACTTTTCCCGGGGCTGTAACCATGGCAACAGAGGCTGTAAGCAGAGCGAACCCTTTTAGACGGTCAATGTAATCACAGGTTATCACTCCAATAGTCGATAGTACAGACAAACATCTCAATTCTGTGGGAAAACACAGGCCTCGGGGGCTCAGAGGGTTCTTTGATGATGGCTCATTTCAAACCTTCTCCCTTTATTTTGGATGAAGCACAGTCGTTTGACGTTTGGAGAGTTATGTAATGAAGGTCTGTTTTATTCCTTTGCTCTGTCTCATCTCTGGGGCTGTTGACTAACTGAGAGGCAGTTCTACGCCTGTATGCCTGTTCTATTTTTAATTCCCTCTGACCTTGCCTGCAGTATTTTTTTTTTTTACTCCAGAGGCCTTTTCTTTTTCTCTACCTCTCTGGTACCCCTTTTCTGACTCTCTCCACATGCCTCTCTTGCCTCTCCCCCGTCTACCCTTGTTCTTACCCTCCCCACCTCCCCTCCTCTTTTCTTCCCTTCCACTGCTGTGGTAATGCAAAATGTATGAGAGATCAGAGTGCCGTATTAGCTGGAAAAAGCCATTACGGTCTATCCCAACCTCACTCCTGAATCAAGCATTCATCGTCCATCACATCCACCTCCCTCTTTCTCTCACTGGAACACACACCAGTAGTGATTGACAGAGCCAAGTTTTTTTGCTGCAGTGTATGTGTGTGTAACACTGTACATCATCAGTCCAGGCTCCCATTTCCACTGAAGATCATTATCTTATCCCCATGTGAATCTCAGTGGTGGTGTTTTTATCCCACTTTAGTTTTTTGACTCCCTTGCTTCTCCCCTCCACCACGGAGGCTTGTTGATGAATGTGTCCTGTCTGCGGTTGCGGTTCACTTATTTCTGCTCTCATCAGCTCTTCCTGTAATGAGAACAAGCGCTCAGACATCCAAGGACCCCAGCTTTGAATAATGACATCTTGTTTATAGTTCATTAACACCCAATGCCCCAAAACAGACCCATATAATCCCCTGAGACAGAGGAATATTGATTGATGCTGAAGATGAATCTGTATGAGCAAATATCAACTTTTTATTTATTATAGAAAAAACCAAACTGTTGATTAAACTGTTCAACATTTCAGTCTGATGTCCGTGAATGGTAATATCTGACAGACTGAGAATCATGATGCTCCAGTGTCAAACAAGTGTGAAACTGGCAGAAACACAATACCAACCTGCATGTGTGCCAGTGTGTGTGTGTGTGTGTGTGTGTGTGTGTGTGTGTGTGTGTGTGTGTGTGTGTGTGTGTGTGAGCATAAGTTAGAAACAGACAGACTGAAAATGTGTTTGAGGGGGAGTTTGAGAAAGAAAGATTCACACAGGAAAACACAGATGAGGTTGCAGCATGTACTCAAAGATTTAAGGAAAAACCCAAGTTTAGCACACTCAAAGTCAACCTTTCCCTTCCGGCTGCCGCTCCTCTCCTCCTCCCCACTCCATAATTCATTTAATCCTGACCAGAGATGGAACAAGAGGGGCGGACAGTAAAGAAAACATCTTGATTCTGGCTCTCCCATGTGTCCTTGAATTCATCAAAAACCTCCCTGCCTCTCCCATCCTCTCCATCCTTTCCATCTCCACTCGACTACACCGCTCTCATCACCCCCACTTGCCTCCCTCCGTCTCTACTTCCTCCCTGCTGTAAGCTCATCTCTACTTCCCTTAGCATATTCTTATCACAGCAAGTCACCAACTCCTCCCCGGAGGCTGTGCCTTCGAATCTGGATATGAACCTTTTCCCCAAAACCTGGCTAAGGAGTAGTCGATTGGATTTAAACAGTGCCCTAAATAGCTGGGGCCAATGTACTCTTATTCGACGTAACCATGGAAACAGTAGATATTCCTCCTCATCCTCAGAGAAACAGCCTAAAGCAAATGCATAGATGAAAGAAAGAAAGAAGGATCTGTAGATCTACATTGTCTCTCAGCCTGGTCACTATAGATATAGCCCAAGGGACAGACTTGTTACAAAACAATACACAAGTAAATTAACTTTTCCCATCAGTGCTCCATTTTTCCGTGTCGGACTCATTTTTAAACAGTCAATTTGGGAAGCATTTCCAAGGCAATTATGTGAAAACACCACCCCAGCTGTGTTTAATAAATAAACAGTACAAGTTCAGAGTCTGACATCCCTATTTTCCACTGTGCTGTTTGTGATTTTTAAGGGGAACAGGGCTCCTGAGAGTAAGCTTACATTTTGTCTCCTGAATTTTTGTCTTCTGAAGTCAAAGCAGGGTAGTTTTTGAGCTCTATGACAGTCAGTACTTAAAAGTAACATCCATAATCTCAGACATATCCCAGCATGCTCCAACTAGACACTAGATTTTGAAAGCACTGCTGCATGACAAAACATGGCTCAGATAATGGGCTTTAAATGGCTGGCTTCTTTTAATTAACATTAAAAAATAGAGCTGTCATAAACCTTATTCTTTGTTCATAAAAATCCAAGTGCAATGAGACTTGCATTTCCCAAGCACAAAGTACTAATTAACAATAGCATCTTTGAATACTTGAGTAACTTAAAGCTGCACCAATCAATATTTTTATATCAACAATGGATTAAATTACTATGTAAAAGGGCTCGCTCTTAGTGACAAGCCCACAGAGAATTATCACCTGACACCTGCTATTCCCCTCAGCTCTTTGGAGCATCTTAAGCATCAGTTCATTGTTTTAGTTTTCCGACTTGCAACTTGTCATCAACCTTGTTTCCAGTCACAGCAAACAACAGTTTTTGTTTTCTTTTAATCAGAAAAGCTCTGATAAACCCTCTGCATGCTATGTGTCCATCCCCAAACAACAGACAGACAAAGTTAGCAGTTAGCTGGTGAAGCATTTAGCAGCTAAAGAGCCAGATATCTCCTTCAGGAGCTGGTGGAGACCAAAACAGAGGTAAAACAAGAGTGAATATTGGACTCTTATTTGTTGGGTGGCCAGGTACCAAGTGGCAAAAAAAAAATCCATTAGTAGCTTACTGTTGTAAAGTCATGACAGATATTATGTCTGTTTTTTGGAAATCTGACAGATGCCTTTTTAGAAACTCGGGTTGTCAAGAGAATCAGACAATTTTAGAAAACTGGTCTACATACAACCAGATTTTAATGAATGTTCTGATTGGTTGACACCACACATAATTTGTCATACATCTTATCTAGGTTTGTCTGAACATTGTTCTGAAAAATCTACAAAACAAGAGAATGAGCCAGACCAGGTGTGTGTGTGTGTGTGTGTGTGTGTGTGTGTGTGTGTGTGTGTGTGTGTGTGTGTGTGTGTGCATTTCTGTCTATTTGAAGCTAGATTGTGTAACAGCTCAGATCGAAATTATGAGACAGCTGGCAAGCTTGCAAAACTATCCACAGCTTTGTTTTTCATGAGTGTTGTACCAGTAATGTGTTGTTTTTGTAGATGAAAACATTGGTATAGTTGGTGGCGTATTTACAAGGAAGAATTACACTCTCATTCTGTTGTGCAAGCTTGTGTCATCAAACCATTAAAAATTGAAATAAGCACACTGCTGATGTAAATAACTTAATTTCAATTATTTCTTGACTGAATGAAATCATTTTGCTGGATCCTTTAAATCTTTGAAGGTCAAAAGGTACCTGAATGTGAATGTAATCTGCCCTTTAAGCCACTTAAGTGGATTATTTTATGTAAACGGGACCACTAAATTCAATTTCTTAACAAATGACTTTGCTGAATTTCAAATAATTTAAAAGTTCCTCCTCTAACAAATCACTCTCAATTCATGTTTTTCTTCCTAGATGGCTCATCTATATAACTCAGATATATAACTACTGACACAAGAAACTAAATAATGCAAGGATGGAAAAATGATCTCTATGAGCTCAATTGTGCACATTGAGACAGTGAACTGACTAACGAGAATGACAGCAAAGCCTCAAGACTCCTTGTTAAAACATCAACATGCTATCTTGGCACTGTTAAATTTGATATCTAGCGTGGCACACTGTCATTACAGTCAGGAAGTTAAAAGTGAAATCACCAGGTGTAGTAATTGGTTGGCAAGGAAACCTACACACTCTCCAAGGCACTCATTTGATTACCACTGATATGAAAAAAAGCAAACCCTGTAATATGCAGACTGGTTAATTTTCTTTCATAGATTGTTGTTGATTTTTATGGGCTGCTTTATTCCCATGATCCTAATTTCTGGGGCAATTAGTGAACATTCTGATTATCATCATATGCTCATGCTTACATACTTTATTTGATCTTGCTGTTTACCACTGTGCGTCTCTCACAGTCCCAGCAGAGAAGTCATTCTCCTGTGCTAACAGTGTAGCAGCAGCCCGAGGCTTCTTATTAAACAGTAGGATGGTGAAACCTAACAACAGTCAACCCAGCTGCATCTGGCAAAGGTTAATACAGCTTGAAACGGAGCAGAGCACACAAGTGTTATAGCAGCAAAATGTCAAAGCAATTACTGTCAGGTTGATGAAAGTATGTGAGATTGTGCAGTGTTTGTGAGTGAAACAGTGGAAGACAGAGGGCAGAGAGAAACATACAGAGATCCTTTGAAATCTGCCTCCTTCTTATTTTTATCTTTCCTCACCATTCTTTCAATCATCATCATATTCAAATCTTGAACTTCTACCAAAAGTAACAGTAACAGGATTTTCTCCTGTTCAGCCACATAATCATTAATGAGGTCAGCAGGGTTGGGAGGGTTACTTTAAAATGTATTACAGTACAATTACTAATTACCTGTTAGAAAATGTAGTCAGTTACCTTATCCAAGTATCACACTATTATAGTAACATAACTTGACTTTCCCTTACTCTTGGATTACATCAATACCAAATATGCAAATAAAGACAAGAAAAAAGACAACAATATGACTTCTACTTAAGTGTATTCTGTAAGACAACAGAACAATGTAACCTTAGAATTAAGAAAATGGGGAAAGCAAGATTTTTAGCATCAAAAATGCATCCTCTGCTCGGTGTATTTTTAAAGAAAAACTTGCAAATTCAGGCAGTTGCCAATGCACAACACATGATGCTCATTACAGAGAACATTCTCAGGGAAAGCCTCTTACGAACCAACACTTGGCCCACTGGCTGTGTGAAGCTCTCACACAGGCAAACTGTGTGTAGCAGCGGGGGAAAACGACCGTCCCTGCCTGCCCTACCAACATAAGTTCACTGTGTGTGAAGTGTGTGTACGTGCGCCTGCTGTGCGCACCTGCGCGCGCTATGTGGCATCATTCTCTACTCACACCATCGTGGATCAGTGAGTTATTCAGCCCTCTCATTCCTGCAGTGCTTACTTTTGTCGTGCATGGCAGTACATTGTTCTTTAAAATTGTAATCCTGTTAATAATCCCCATTTTTCAAGGTACCTTTTTGGTATCCTTATTACGTAACGGTGCTCCATGTATTCTGTTACTCTCCATGCCTGGAGGTCAGGTACTGGTGTTGGTTGGTAAGGTTCACATTTGGCGTTCCAGTTCATCCCAAAGGTGCTGGAAAGAGTTGAGGTCCCGACTCCAGTTCATCCACACCAAACTGGGAAAACCATTTTTTTTATGGACCACACTTTCTGCCCAGGGGCATACTCATGTTGAACCAGGGAAGGGAAAACACACACAGTTGCCACAAAGTTGGAAACACATTACTGTCTAAACCAGTATTGTAGGTTGTAACTTCAAGACCCTTTATTGGAAATAAGGGGCTTAACCCAACCCATAAAAAAAACAGCCCAGACCAAACATGATTGGACATACAGTGTATCATTATTCATTTTCAATGACTTAATAGTGTGCATACATATTGTGTTTTTACTTAAAAAAATCTGAGTTATCATAACATACTATATACAAGACGGGTCACAAATTAAAGGAAAAACAACATAAAGTGTCTTAGTAAGGTTTTGGTCCACCATGTGCCACCAGAACAGCTTCAGTGCACCTTATTGATTCTACAAGTCGCTGAACTCTTCTGGAGGGATGAACACCATTCTTCCAAAAGATATTCCCTCGTTTGGTGTTTTGATGATGGTGGTGGAGAGTGCTGTCCAACACGTCAGTCCAAAATCTCCCATTAGTGTTAAATTGGGTTGAGATCTGGTGACTGCAAAGGTCTTAGCATATGATTAACATAATTTTCATACTCATCAAACCATTCAGTGACCCCTCGTGCCCTGTGAATTGGAGCACTGTCATCCTGGAAGAGACCACTCCCATCAGGATAGAAATATTGCGTCATAGGATAAAGGTGATCACTCAGAACCACTTTGTATTGATTTGCAGTGACCCTTCCCTCTAAGGGGATAAGTGGACCCAAACCATGCCAGCAAAATGCCCCCCACAGCATAACAGAGCCACCAGATCCCCTCACTGTAGGGGTCAAACATTCAGGCCTGTTTATACTTTAATTTGTCACCTGTCTGTATATTCATACTTACTTCTTAAAGATTCCCTCCAGTTACATTTTAAGACATAAAAAAATCCTCTGCTTGGAATAATAAACTGTGTCTCTGATATTGTTTTTCATCAAAAAATATCTTGTTTACATCTAGTCTTTCTCCTTCATTAAAAATTCCAGAGTCTATGAATATGCAAATATTGTTCATTACAAAAGTTTAACAGCTGGACACAAGATGTCTCCTATTTCTACTCCTACTGAAAAGTCCATTCTCAGTGTATGTGCACTGTATGTTCTATACTGCACCACGATTGGCTTTCAACCTAGTTGTGATGTCTCAAATCATTCTTGTATTTCAGCAGATAAATGTGAAAACAGCCTTCTAGTGTCAAACTCTGCACACACATCATTATGCACAGTGATGGCCAGACATCCAACTAAAGGAACAAGAAGAAAAACATATTTTTGACTGGAGGAGGTCTTCAAACACTGTAAATCCATACAACCCACTTTCCCAATACTGTACATATAAATTGGATTAAGGGTTGGATTAACCTCTTGTGTGGGCCGCAGGGAAAAAAATTAGCTGCAGGCACCTATTGACATCCGACACCACCAGCATCATGTGATGCTGTGCATTGTGTATGCATAAATTAATTCTACAGATTTATACAGTATAGGGATATGCACTATGAGAGCACAGAACAATCTTAGATAATGGTATTAAAAATGGCTTGTGACACAGACCTGAGTAAATCTGGGCCTCAAAATTAAGTATTGATGCAAATGCACCTGATTAAAGGCCCATATTTCAACATTGGTTGATATTCTTATTCAGTGGTAACAAATTTGCAATTAATCAAATTACCAGAAACAATCTATAGAGAGAATCTGGGACTTGTGGGGGTCGTGAAGGTCTATGGACCCCAACAGTTGCCCACTTTACCAGTTTTAAAGCCAATTTAAGTTTAAAAGAGAGTGAGAGACAGAGAAATCTGGTTACAAGAGATGCAATAGGAAGGTGATATTGGGACACACACACACACACACACACACACACACAAACAGGTTACAAGTAAGGGACATTTTTATGGTGCATTTGTCAGGTCATTATATACAGTCTGTAAAGCTCTTTTCATGCAAAACAAGGAAATTGAGTTGTCTTTTTGCTTTGTTTGATTATTTCCACTTTGCTCTCATTCATTCCCTCCCACTGTCTGTCTCTCTCGCACACACACACTTGAAAATACACTCTGGGATGACACGCAGTGATCAAAGGGGACAGTGCTGGTGGTTTAATGGATGTCACGCATGCTCAGACATCATGATTAGTTCCCCCCTCCTCTCTCATCCCCCCAAGTCTCTCTCTCTCTCTCTCTCTCTCTCTCTCTCTGGTGAAGCTGAGGAGGAGCATCTGTATCAGTGCTCAGAGAGTGATGAACGAGCCGCAGGTCGCCATAAAACACACGTTTTCCTCCCGCAGAGCCGAGTGAGGTGATCGCAGGTGTCGGGTCTGGCAGGGCGGAGGCGCGCCGCGGTGCCCTTGAGGAGACTGCCGCAGAAGAAAGAGGAGTGGAGCGGGTGGAAGAAGAATAAGCAGGGGAACAAATGGACAAGAAGAGGTGATGGAGCGTCGGGGATGCTCAGTAAATGACTGAGGCTGACCGAGAGTGAAGTTCAACCCGGCGGGATCCGCTGGTTTGCGGGAAAGCAGGTGAGCGGAGGGCGGAGGCGGCTTTTTCTGACGACTGTGGTAGACTATAAATTACCCACTTGGTGGTTTATTGATTAGAGCACATTGTACAATAACACGAAATTACACCACGTCACTAATTGGGGAACAGTCTGAAGACTCAGTCGGGGTTCATTGATTGAGCTGTTTTGTGCCAATCCGCGGGCGCATGCAGCGTCTGAGCGAGCGCGCGCTTGTCTCCATTCAAGAATTCGTCATGGGTCATGGGTCGGGCTATCAGTAGCCTATAAGATACAACATACATCCTACATGGGTTAGACACATGCAGTTTGGTGGACGCTGAACAAAACCTCACAGTGTGTCTGGAGCGGGAATCGAACCGTCATCTTTGCGTCTTGCGTGAGCCGCACAGTGATGGAACAAGCGAGGTTGGGATGTTTTATGATGTTAAATGAGTATTTTAATTGAATGTGAACGCGAACCACAGCCCTTCCGTTTTTTCCATGTGTGTCAGTGTGTGTGTGTGTGTGTGTGTGTTTGAGTGTGTGTTCAACCCTCTGGCGTCACAGGGGCGCATCACTGAGGAACCTAGATAACCTTGAGAATAACATCTCCCTCATCACATAGGCCACAGACACACACCCACTTACACAAACAGGGATACACAAACACACACACACACTCACACACACACACATTTCCACAATAACCACCAAGCAAACTCTTACACTGGCATGATTTTACCAGTTTTTTCCCAACTTCAAGATACAACAGGTACTGTGCACTGTGAAGCTCGCATCAGTCCTACTCTGAATATATAAAGAGAAGGAGTATCATTCATAAAAGTGACTGGTCTGTTACTCTCAATATTCCATATTAAAGATGGTATCGATTTTAAAAGGGATGTAAGACTTTCATCAATACAAATATAGCAGGTGATGCACATAAATGACATAACCAGGAAGACATTTCTTCTGCCAGATTTCATCAGAAGAGCATACTGTCCATGAGAGCGTCGTCTGCTGTCGTCTCCACATTGTGCAGGTCTGGTGTCGGCTCACTTTAAGGTTGTAAAGGTGTGAAATGGGCTTTTTAGAGCAGCGGTAACACCACCAGCAGCAGCAGCAGCAGCAGCAGCATTGCAGAGGCAAGCAGCATCATCCAGATGAGTAAATTTTACTGACTGAGAAGGGAAGAATCAGAGATGAACATCCTGATCTCTTCTTGCTCTTTGTGTGTTCATATAGAGCAGCAGATTGGGTTTCATCTAACCACCAGTGAGAGAGAATGACTCGATCTTCTCAAATGTCATCAGAGCGATCTCAAGCCTGTGGCTATTTTTATGCTTCATTCAGCGAGCTGTGAAGTTGTGAAATCATAAAGTCGTAGTTTGTCATTCAATTTCTGATCCCTGATTCAGCATTTTAATACAATTCTTAAAAAGTCAATGTGATTTTTAGAAGGGATGTCATTCAGGGTGTAGAATATCCCCCAAAACCTCTATATTCAGGTTTTCACATGTTATAATAATTTAGATCTTTTATGAGCACTTTACCATTAACCAGTGAGAAACACACAGCTGAGAAAAAGCACACACAGCACTGACCTCCCCAGGTGTTGTAATTTGTAACATGGCAATCCAGGCTGTTAGGTGGGAACAGTCCACATCTCCAGAGAGAACAAAGGCCACGTAGCCAGACACAAACCAAATTCATAACCTCACCCCGCTCCTACCAAATCAAAGGGACTGCACCATTTACGATGTGAAAAACAGCAGTGAGCTGCCAAAACGTCTGACTTTTACCTGCTGCAGTCACACACCATTCATCTAGACCTTTAAACTACTCGGTGAAATAGAACAAAACTGCAGCCATGTTTTTCATAATCTGACACATCTGGAGTGACATGTTGGGTAATGTGATGATATATACCATGAGATAACTGTAAGGTATATTTTAGGCAGTCAATGCACAGGACTGACTGACAATATTGGATTTTTCTATGATTTTTGCATCAATGTGATGGTGTACTATGATTTGTCAGGTGTTTAATTTGCTGGATTAGCTAAAAACATACCTCCCTGTCTGGTTATTTTATCCATAAATTGTTAGTTGATTTGAAATTTTATGACATCACGATATATATGAATATATATCACGATATATATTAATATCGTGATGTCATAACATTTCATTCGCATCTTAAATTTCTTTGATTGAAGATTTTATCCATATCATCTTCTCATAATATTTGTCATGTTTTTAAGTGTGTTTCCCTGTTCTTGTGTTTTTATTATCACACATTTTGTGATTTTAAGAGTAATTGTTTCTCAGCTTGACTATGAGATTGAGTGGTTACACTCACTTTTTGTTGTGTGACATCCAGTGTTAGGTAGTTTTCAGTTCATTGTAAACTTTAAAATGTGATTTTTTGATATATTTAAATGCACAAAATCCCATTTTGCCTTTGAGTGTTTTGTCTTGTCTTACGTTTTTTGCATGCTTGAATCTCACTCCGTATCTGTTCGTTCAAAATATGGATTTCTTCTGAAGTCAAGGAGGCAAAAAATGTTGAGCTGCTGACTGTTACTGTTGAGCAATTCCTCACAACTCCAGGGAAATAACTGAGCAGCATTCTCCCTCTGCCTTTTACCTGGATGAACATTATGTCACGTGAAAGTACTCCCCATTCGCTGAGAAACCAGTGGACTGCTTAGTGTTTTACAACCTGAGATGCAGCAGCGGCTGTGTCCCTTATAGCACCTGCACAGCCGTACTGTTCTGCTGCAGAGAGCCATTACTACTTTGGTTTCAAGTCAGTCATCCGTGGAGCAGGACCTTGAGGAGAAAAGTTAAAGAGATGAGTAAATCAGCTGAAATGAGAAAGGGAGCTGTTTGACAGGAATATTATGGAGGTATAAGAGGGGAGAGATGGTAGATTCTGGTACCTGTTATTTATGTAAAGGCTGACATATATCATATTTTGACAGACTGACAAATAACAGAACAGATGTACGGAACATTTATATTTATTCTTTTGACTGCTTGAATATTTAAAGTGAGGGAGGGGTTAAGAGGGAGACAGAGACGGAGGAAAGAAAAAAAATGTTCGAGACAGACAGAGATGAAAGACAAATGAGGCAGGAAGCACTTGCTTACGTAACTGTCATTGCCAACAATTTCCACCCCCCCCCTCCCATCAAGGTCATGTTATCCAAGGAGACTAAAAGGCGTGATAATAGTGTTGCTAATCTGCCATCATGGTTATATTTCTGCTAATGTGGATTTAATTTGAACTCTCACGACACAGAAATAACAATTAAACTGGTGACTGTTCAGACGGGCGAAGCTTACGTATAGGTACATTCCCTGCCAAACTCACGGGGCACATGGGGAGATGTGAGTCACTGCTATTATTATCTCGCATAGGCTATTAAAGATATATGAGATAAGAAGCGGCATCCTAGAGAGAGGGACAGCGTGAGGGAGAAAGAGGAAGAGAGAGCGTGTGTAAAATATATATTGTATGTGGCTCTAAAAGTGTCCTTTCTCTTCCCTTTCAGGTGTCTGTCTTCTTTGAACTTTTACAATGGAGTCCACTCACCTCCTGGGAGGCTCTAAGAAAAGAGTAAAGATCCACCCTCACACTGTCACAGCCAAATACGCCACGCACACCCCCTACTCCCCTCAACCTGGAGTGCACACACACTTCCCCCAACCCGGGGACGATGGCTACGATGATGCTCCGTCTTTCGAGGACTTTGGCTCCTTCCTGGAGGAGACGTCAGACAGGAAACAGCTGACGGAGAGCAAGAGGTGGCCTCTGACTCTGTTTGGCTCCAGAGACAAAGACAAGGACACGACCCACAAACCCCAGGCTGCCGGAGGAGGGGAGGGGAGCGAAGGGGGAGCTAAAGCAGCAAAGGGGTCTGGGAAAGGGGTGGGGGAACAGCTGGCCAGTTTCGGGGAGGCTTCTGTGTCTGCATCTCGGCTCACCTGGGTGGGGCTGCTCGGGGCGGCGCTGTCTCACGGCTGTTTGATCGTTCTGACACGTGTGGCTTCTGAGCGCTTCAGCCTCGGCCCCCTGTTTCTGCTCTTGGTTCGGTCCATCGTCCAGCTCTTATCTGTGGCTGTACCACTGCAGAAGGGGGAGAACCCTTTCGGACCAAAAGGCTATCGTCTACGTCTACTTGGTTATGGCATTGCCTACTCTCTCTCCCTCTGCTGCGCCTACTCATCCTTAACCTTCGTCTCCCCTGGAAATGCCACGACAACCTGGCGCCTGGCAACCACGGCGCTGTCGGCGACTCTGGCCTTCCTGCTCCTGGAGGAGAGGCTGGGATTGGCTGATGGCATCACCATAGCTGCAGGGCTGTGCGGTTTGGGGCTTGTGTTGCTTCCCACAGCAGATGAGAGCAATACAGGTTCATCAACTGACCCGGTTGCATTCTGGAGGGGTGCGTTCGGATGGTCTCTTTCAGCGCTGGCGGGGCTGTGGATGGCTCTGGCGCTGGTTGGATATCGCTCCCTGAAGGAGAGAGTTGGAGTTGGCACGGCTCTCTTCACAGTAAGCTGGACGGGCTGCCTGCTGGCCCCAGCCTCCTTGGCCCTGCTCCAGGAGGGCTGGTCCTGGCCTACGAGTACCACAGCCTGGGGTCTAGTCCTGGGCCTGGTTGCCTGCTCAATTGCAGCCTTCTTGGGGATGACGCATGCCCTCACCCGACTCCACCCGGCTCTGGTCTCCGCCTCTCAGAGCCTGGAGGTACCTGTTGCCCTGCTTCTGTATCTAACCGTGCTGCCATTGGCTCCCACTGCCCCTGAGGTTGTCGGAAATGTGATGGTCATACTGAGCGTCGGCTGGCTGGTGGCAATGAAGCTGCTGCCCTCTCGCGGGGTTGGGCGCCACCAAAGGGAGGAGTACGAGGAGATTCTGGACTCACCCATCAAATAGACACCTCCTCTCTCCTACTCACACTTCCCCTCTCTCTCACCCCACTCTCTCCTCTATGAGATTTGTTTCTGTTGTACATAAGAGACTGCTAAATGTTTATTGGAGCTTTATCTATTTTGTATTGTCCTCTTTGCTTTTGGGAAAGTGCCGATATTGTGTTGTCTGTTATCATGACTATGTGATGTGACATTAAAATCTGAGTGATGAACAAACTCCTGAAGTCAGTTGTAATCAAGTTCTCGCCTTCTTAAGAGAGTGTGCGTGTGTATATTGGCTACGCTTCACAAGAGTGTAATGTCAGTCACTTCGACCAGCCAGCTGAAGGTTGGCCAAGGATTGATGCCATCTATTCGGCTGCTGGCTGCTGGCGAGAGAGAGAAAAAACAGGAGATGGGAGGCAAGGGAGAGCAGAGAGAGCAGGACAGAGCGAGACACACAATCAGAGGAAGATAAATAGAGAGAGAGAGAGAGAGAGAAGATGATGGGGTTGGCATACAAATAACAAGCAGGGGGGAAAGGAGAGTGACGGCAGATGACGACAGCAGAGATGAAAGGGAAGGAGCGGAACGAAAAGAAGCCAGGGCAGAAAGGGAGGCTGGTTATTGAAATGTGTCTGGCCAGCTGGCTGATAAAACCCTGCTTTGTGTGCAGGAACAGTCATTATGTCTAATAAGCACCTGTCAGACACACAAGCACTGTCACTCTTCTTTTCTGTTATACTCATCATTAGCCTCCTGCTTCCCTTTTTTTCCCCGCCTTGTCTGTTTTCCTCTCTTGCAAGGCCTTATAAATCAATGAAGTGCCAACATGAGATGACACGACAAAGCTTCCAATCACTGAAATCCCCACACCCGCCGCACAGATGGAGATGTTCAATTGAAACAAGTGTCCCCGCATTGAATAGACCAGTGTGTGTATGTGTGTGGAGACTGTGGTGAAACAGGTGTAATGAGAAATCTATGAGATAGAACTACTGTTGTTCTTCGTGCTCTACACTCATCTGCAGCGTGTTAGTTGTGTCATTTACAGAAATACATGTAGACCTTAAAAAAAACCTTCAGATCTTGCCTGCAATTTTCCACCCAGCTGCGGATTTATAAAGAAAGGTGCATGCACACACACATACAAGGGCATGGGCACAAGCATGCATTCATGCCATGGTTATAAACCTTTCATTAGTGAATATGTTCATGTGATGTCAGTGCACTGGCCTAATTAAAATCACAAGACCATACCTTGTTTTCTATACTTCTCTCTGACAGTCTACTTTTTTTCTACACTCTTGTTTGCCCAATTTCTTCATCAGCTCTAATAAAAGTCTAAACAAAAGCATTAATATGTTAAAAATAAATGAAGAGGCGATCTGGGACAACAACATTACAACCCATCACAGTGAAACTATAACACATGAAAGTACCTCCAGCCAACACTGGCCATTCCATGTGGTTTATAACAATGAATGTGTGTGTGTGAGCGACGGGCAGCTGAGTAATAGGCCTGGCAGAGATTCATGAATCATAAACATTCAAAGTGTTGTAAGTCATGGCCTCTTTGCATACAGACACTCTTAAAGCAGCTAATGAGTGGGAGAGGCCTGCCCAGAATTAAATACAACCCAAAACCTCTGACACACTTTCCTGCGGTCGTCCACATTTGCAGAAATCACCACAGCTACACAAATATCAAGGTGGTGTAGACTGAAACACATAAAAATCACAAGACTGTAGGCATATACATGGACATAAGCATGCAGCACTGAAAATGAGTTGATTAGTGTGTGTGGGAAGAGGGAGGAAACCTTTCCATGAGGCTAATTTGGTTGTTTAATTAGTTTTTATTCATTACAGTAAACCCACAACTTTTATGGTACATTTAAAGTCATTGTCACCAGACAAAACCAACCTCACATATAAAAAACAACATCAAAAAATGAATATGTGCAAAAGCATTATCACTGGAGAGCTCCCAGTCAATCTTTCATTATTCTTTCCCCTCATGTGTCTCCTCTGTCCTTCCTCAGTGTTCCTGTCTGCTCTATCACATTGCTCAGCTGCAGGTGAACCTTCTGCAGCTCTGTTGCTATGGAGACCAGGGCCCTTCCCATTGTGGCCATGTCCAGTGGTGAAGTCACTTCCTGCTCCTTCAGGCCAGATGGCAACGGCTTCATGCCCAAGCCAGAAGCTGTCCCCAAACCTCCAGGTCTCGGTGTTGGCTCATGTCCCATCCCCGGAAAGATGTCCGCTGCTGCCGATGGCACCACTCTGTAAACGCTATCTTCCTCCAGCCGCGTCAGCCGGGCGTTCTCCTCGTGACTATTGTGCAGGAGCATCTGCAAGGTAGAGTTTAACCTCCTCTCTCTCTCTGCTCCCTCCTCCCTGAGCTCCTGCAAGCCTCGCTGCAGCCTGAGACTCGCCTGCTCTGTTTGCCTCTGGCATGCTGACTCCATGCTGGGTAGACACTGTTGGCATGTCCCTCTAACCAGTTTGTCCATCTGCGCCCTGAGAGAGACCATTCCTCCACAGCGCTGCTCGAGAGACTCTAGCAGCATGTTCTGCCTCATGTGGGAGTCCTCCAGAGCGATGAAAAGCTTGTCCCAGCGGGAGAAATCTGCAGTCTGGCATGGTGTAGTTGGAGACTCCCCTGCAGACAAAAACCAGAGGGATGCATCAACAGCACAATCCCATAGACAACTGAAAGATTATTAACATTGACATAAACCAAACATAACCAAAATATTAACATTTATTCGATTTAATCCTTTATTTGAACAGGTAGGCTCATTGAGATCAAGGTGTCTCTTTCACAAGACTAAACACACACAGTACTAGTGTAGACAAACAGAAATTTACATACACAATATGGTTTCACAGAATGGGGAAGATTTATAAGTATGTTTTAATCTTCAGAAGAAATGAGGATTTTTCTTTCGAAACACTTTCTAACTCATTCCATTTGTAAAAATAATTATAAACAGTTGTCCCTTTCTCTGTTTGAACATGCTGTATGAGTCAAAATATCCTATGTCCTGACATTATAATTACTATATTTTGATGTGCTTAGACAGCAGTTTCCCAAGAAGCGCTTTACAGATAGATAATTGACAGGAAAACTCTCCTCAGTTGGCTAAAGATTGTATCATCTGAATAAAAATGTGGATTGGCAGAGATGTGGATTGGAGGATATATAAAATGAATAGAAGTGGACCAAGAATAGAACCCTGTGGAACACCTTTCCTCACCTTACAAAACTAATAAACCAATTTGTGTGGAAGAAAAAAACACTTTATTTGGCAATGGTTTAATGAAATCTGCCATGGCAACTGAGGACAAATTCTACACAATGAGCCATCTGTTCTAACAAGCACGAACCAAAAGTGACAAAAGGATAAATAAGCAAAACATACCCTCCTGCTGATCCTGAGAGATCTCGTTGTCATAGTTGTCTTGGTAGTTCCCTTCATACTCAACCTGATTCACACACAAGGATGCACCCACGTAGCAGAGCACACACAGGACACGCCAGATCCTGAACACACACATGATGGAGCTCTGAAGTGTTGAAGTGTGTTGGTTCCTTAAGATGTTAGAGAGCTGCTCTCTCTTTCCTTATCCACCCCCTTCACTATATGTAAAGCTCTCCACACTGAGCCAACTGTTGCGGGTGCTCACTTATAAACTGTGCTAGAAGGAAGAAGGAGGGAGGAAGTTAGGGAGGGTGGGACAGAGGTGGGGGTGCTGTGGACGTTGGTTGAGTAATGCTTCAGTGGAGGTAATATGTCAAAAGTCAAACTGAGTGGGAAATAGGGGCATTATGGGGAGAGAAGGAGAGTTACAGGGGTAATGGGAAAGCTGGGGTGAAAAGAAAGCAATGAAGGCAGGGTGGAAAGCAGAAGAGAAGAGAAAGATGGAGAAATAAAGACATTCAGGGTGGAACAGTGAACCATTTAAATGTGTGTAGGTTTACAGATAGGAACACGTATACCAAACCACGTATACCAAAATTTTCCCTCTTCTTATCAACTCTCACATTGACTCACTGTCAAATTCACGTACTATACACTGGAATCATTCTGGGAATGTTTTCTCTGGCTGTGAGATTGCCAACTTGGTCACATAATCCCGATATGATTGAAAGCTCCAGAACAGCTACTAAATGGACCTTTAGGTGAGATTGTTTTGCTGTTTCTAAGGTCAATGAACTCTGAAGCTCAACTTTTAAGCCAACGTGAATGAAAAGTTCCAGTTTGAACATCTACAATTCGAGCCATTCTACAAACTGGGCAAACTCAATCTGCTGATGAAGGTCATGCGATATGCTCAAATGTTCTAGAACAGCTACTAAATGGACCTTGAGGTGAGATTGTTTTGTTTGTACTACATATCATTAAATAATTGAGTATTAAAATCGCCCACTGCCTGACTTGTACTTTCATTTTTAAGATAACACTGCATAATTTTTTTGAATTTGAAATTTGAATTTTCTCTTCTTGAAAAACATTTTTCGTTATCAGTGACCAGATGTTCAGTCCAAACTGATATTATTCCCTCATCGCAAGATGCATAATATTGTTGTGCCTCATTCCAGAGTCATTTACAGTCATACTCGCATCGCATTGTTTCCACAGGACATCTCAGTCCACACACACAGGTCTGTCTGCCTCTTTAACCTTTTTACTGATGAGTCAGTCACTCTGTGCTCTGTGTCAACACAAAATCCCCTAACCTAAAGAAGAAGTTGCAACATTTGAGAATCTGGATTATGTTTTAAGCTTACAATGAGTATTGAGGGAGAAAAACATATACTGTTGCTAAGGAAAGGTTTGTGCAAAACATTTTGTACCTGGAGATTCCACACTGTGTGCTGCACTCCTTTCTTTATCTTTTTTCTGTGGAAGGGAGGCCTCCACACAGCTGCACCTATGTGCCCCCTCTTTGTGCCCTTGGTGTCTTTGTACTTCATGTCTAATATGTACTTCCATCCTGTTTCCCTAAGTTTTTTGCTAACCATGTAACTGACCAAATAAAGGTAAGAAAGACATTATTTGAAATGCTATTGGTAACCTGAGGGGCGTAGAAATACTATATAATCTATATATACTATATACTATACCTTGCCAATCCTGTGTTGGTTGGAAATTTGCGACATATCTCTGATGGTGATACAATTTTCTGCAGGCCTGTGTTTACTGCCTCTGTTTCCTGCAAGATGCAGAAGGATGATGATCAAATTCACTGTTTTATCTATGAAGTATGTATTAACCAAATTTTGTTGCTAAGTAACACTGCAAAATTGGCTTTCTGGCTGTGTGATTATATTTTGTTGCC